>NC_059132.1:7228445-7470945 GCF_020740605.2 Lemur catta
GTTAAAATTTATCAATATTAGGTGGGAAAAATCCATAACTACTGCCTAATTAAAAATATTTTTATAACACAAAAGCTTAAATCTTTCTCCAGGAATTTTACCATCAAAATAAATTAACCTTATGAAATAATTTCAAAGTGAATAATCTATTTATATATATTCTTTCAATACAATTGTGTATTATACATTTATAGATATGTAATATAGGTATAAAAAAATTTTAAAAGAATATATTTCCAAAGGGGATTGCACATCAAAATTACTTCAGAAAATATTAGTTAAGACATATAAAAAAATTGAAGCACCATAAAAAAGAAATCATAGTAATTTTACATATCTAGAAAGAGTGCAAAATTCTACCAAGAATAAGAGTAAATTAAGTTAGTATTAAGCAAAAATGTCTGGTGATTTAATAATATACTTATAAAAATATTATTCCACTTTATTTACAATACAAATATCTACAAATAGTCATTGCTTTTGAAATGTAGATGCAAGAAACAATTAGAGAAATCTAGAATAACAGTTAGAAGAGTATTGTTTTCTTTAGCAAACGTCTATAATCAAGTGTTGCATATCTCAGTGGATGTAGTAATGGCTTAGGACTCTGAGCGCCGCTGTTGACTAACTCTAAGGAAAAAAAAGCAGTGCTCCATCCGGACTTTCAGTTCTGCAATACGCAAAGTCCAGCAGATTCACAAAGCCGGCTCCCAGGCTGCAGCAAAATTCAGCCTCTTAACTTGGGGCATTCAGGCTTTCTCCTAAGGAAAAAGATCGCCATTCTTTGCAGAAGGTAAAAAAGAACCTAATGAGGCAGCGTGCATCGACAGCATTCTGAGGAAATTCCGTAGCGAAGAAACAATGGCAGCTCCAACCAAATGCCAGCACCTGAGAAGATTGGTCCTGCTTTGCGCCCTCCTGGGGACGATGTGGGAGGCCAGGGCCAGTCAGATCCGCTACTCAGTGCCTGAAGAGACAGAAAAGGGATATATTGTGGGCAACATATCCAAAGATCTGGGGCTGGAACCCCGGGAGCTGGCAGAACGCGGAGTCCGCATCGTCTCCAGAGGTAGGACTCAGCTTTTTTCTCTGAACCCGCGAAGCGGCAGCTTGGTCACGGCGGACAGGATAGATCGGGAGGAGCTCTGTGCTCAGAGCCCGCGTTGTCTGGTGAACTTTAAAGTCCTGATTGAAGTCAGGGTGAAATTTTACGGAATAGAAATAGAAGTAACTGATATCAACGACAATACCCCAAAATTTGAGGCCGAAGATCTGGAAGTAAAAATTAACGAAATCTCTGTTCCTGGAGCACGTTATCCACTCCCAGAAGCTGTTGACCCAGATGTGGGAGTGAATTCCCTACAGAGCTACCAGCTCAGCCCCAACCACCACTTCTCCCTGGACGTGCAAACTGGAGACGATGGAACTATAAGCCCAGAGCTGGTGCTGGAGCACGCCCTGGACCGAGAGGAACAGGCTGCTCACCACCTGGTCCTCACCGCCTCCGATGGCGGCGACCCGCGTCGCTCTAGCACAGTGCGCATCCATGTGACAGTGTTGGATACAAATGATAATGCCCCGGTTTTTGCTCAACCAATTTACCGAGTGGAAGTCCTTGAGAACGTGCCCCCGGGCACCCAGCTGCTCACTGTAACAGCTAGTGACTCAGATGAGGGAGCCAATGGGAAAGTGGCATATAAATTCCGGAAAGTTAATGAAAAACAATCTCTATTATTCCAGCTTAATGAGAAAACTGGGGAAATATCAACAACAAAAAGTCTAGATTATGAAGAATGTTCATTTTATGAAATGGAAATACAAGCTGAAGATGGTGGGGGCTTAAAAGGACGGACAAAAGTACTAATTAGGGTGGAAGATGTAAATGACAATAGACCAGAAGTGACCATTACTTCTCTTTTTAGCCCAGTGAGGGAAGATGCTCCTCAGGGCACAGTAATCGTTCTTTTCAATGCTCATGACCGAGACTCTGGGAAGAATGGTCAAGTTGTCTGTTCTATCCAGGAGAATCTATCTTTTAAATTAGAAAATTTAGAAGAAGATTATTATAGATTGTCAACAGCTCGAATTCTTGACCGAGAAAAAGCCTCCGAGTATAACATCACAGTGACGGCAACAGACAGAGGAACCCCACCCCTGTCCACGGAAATTCACATCACCCTGCAGGTGACCGACATAAACGATAATCCACCTGCCTTCTCTCAAGCCTCCTACTCAGTCTACCTCCCTGAAAACAACCCCAGAGGTACCTCCATCTTCTCCGTGACTGCTCATGACCCTGATAGCAATGAGAACTCTAGGGTTATTTACACCTTGGCAGAGGACACCATCCAAGGGTCTCCTCTCTCCTCCTACGTCTCTATTAACTCAGACACTGGCGTGCTGTACTCACTACGCTCCTTCGACTATGAGCAATTTCACGATCTGCAAATGCAGGTGAGAGCAAGTGATAGTGGGAACCCACCACTTAGCAGCAATGTGTCATTGAGACTGTTTGTGCTGGACCAGAATGACAACGCCCCCGAGATCCTGTACCCTGCTTCCCCCACTGACAGCTCCACCGGCATGGAGCTGGCGCCCCGCTCTGCAGAACCTGGCTACTTGGTGACGAAGGTGGTGGCAGTGGACAGAGACTCAGGCCAGAATGCCTGGCTGTCCTACCGCCTACTCAAGGCCAGCGAGCCTGGGCTCTTCTCCGTGGGGCTGCACACAGGCGAGGTGCGCACAGCACGGGCCCTGCTGGACCGAGACTCGCTCAAGCAGAGCCTGGTGGTAGCCGTCCAGGACCACGGCCAGCCACCTCTCTCGGCCACCGTCACGCTCACCGTGGCTGTGGCCGACAGCATCCCAGACATCCTGGCCGGCCTGGGCAGTCTTGAGATCGCCGAGAATCCGGAGGCCTCAGACCTCACGTTGTACCTTGTTGTGGCTGTTGCTGCGGTCTCCTGCATCTTCCTGGCCTTCGTCATCATGCTACTGGCACTCAGGCTTCGGCGCTGGCACGCCTCTCGTCTGCTGCAGGCTACAAGTGGTGGGTTGGCTGGTGTGCCCACCACGAACTTTGTGGGTGTGGACGGGGTGCGGGCTTTCCTACAGACCTATTCCCAAGAGGTCGCTCTCACCTCCGACTCTCGGAAGAGTCATGTGATCTTCCCCCAGCCAAACTACGCAGACACGCTCATCAGCCAGCAGAGCTGTGAGAAAAATGAACCTTTGTGCGTTTCAGTTGATTCCAAGTTTCCTGTCGAAGACACCCCTTTGGTACCCGTGAGTTCTATTTTTTTTCTTTAGTTTATTGCAGTCGGCTTTCCCTTTGAGTGTTTGTACTTAAGGTAGTGTAAGTCGACATCAATATATTTCTCACCCTGTAAGTTTTCACTGCACCTAATTTTTGCTCCAACATCTAAAGGAGGCATTTATTGGTTACATCGCTGATACAGTTTTCGCTTTCTTCTAATAATTAACCTAGTGTCAACTTAAACCATTCTTCATGGGGCAGCTCTCAACCTGCATTGACCCGAGCTCTTTGGGCGGGGTTGCTTGATTGGTTGCAGTGGTTCACTACGAATTCTTCTGGTGGGATTTCCATTCCTGAAGTTTATTGTCTATTTATCTCTAGTGCCCATGTTGTAAAATTCTTACTCCTAAAACCATTTCTATAGCTGATACTATTTTTATAAGGGTAAATTGGTAAGGAAGTAAATGGATTCTTCTTAGAGAAGCGGCTGAAAGCCCAGATTCACTGCTACTACTCTTCTGTTTCTATGACAGGAGAACACTCCTTTGAGGTGATGTTTTTCAGATGTTTGTAGAGTCTGTTTGTATTTAAAGATCTTTTCTAGGAAGATTCAATCTTCAGTTATCCGTTTCCAAACCCTAGTAAAGCATTTTTTATTCCTTTGATGGTAAAAATGGTAGCATCCTTTATTCTCATATCTTCAAAGTTTTTAATTTCCTAATGCTGTAATGCCAAACATTACAAATAGTTTGACATTCTTCTTTCCTGTAGTATATGCTTGCTCAAGAGAAGTTTCTAAGACTGGACACTGTAAAAGGACAAAACAGGGAACTAAGCCAGGCACAGCAGCTCATGCCTGTAATCCTAGCACTTTGGGAGGCTGAAGCTGGAAGATCGCTTGAGACCAGGAGTTCAAGACCAGCCTGGGCAATAGTGAGACCCCATCTCTACTAAAAATAATTTTTAAAAAATTAGTTGAGTGTGTTGGTGTGTGCCTGTAGTCCCAGCTCCTAGGGAGGCTGAGGCAGAAGGGTTGCTTCAGTCCAGGTGTTTTAGGTTGCAGTGAGCTGTCATGATGCCACTGTACTCTAGCCAGAGTGACAGCATGAGACCCTGTCTCAAAAGTCAAACAAACAAATAAAAAAATCAGGGAACTAAAAATTATTCTTTCACCCATATGTTATTTGTGGGCCTCATTCCCCAACTTTTGAGGATTGAAATGAACTTGGATATGGGATATAATTTAAGAAAATTTCCTCAGGAACTGCTAGGGATATTCTAAGAATATATGACTATTTTACTGGCTTTTAGCTATAAGGAAAATAATTCTATATTATTGAATGTTATTTTAAACAGTGTCAAGTTTCAAGTAATAAATGACATTCCAGGAGACTATTTGAAAATAAGCTTTGAATTCTATTCTAAGCAGGTGATCCATAGATATATTAATGACTACTGGCATTTCTGTGGAAATATAGAATTATTTTATTTTTGTCTTTGTAATTACTTTCTTGAGCCTGTATTCTGTGACTAATAAGAAAATAAGAGCTAACATGTCCAGAAATCTGTTACAAAATACAGACATTTTAATTATTTCAAACACTCTTTCTTTTCTTAAGCTAGTAGAAAAAAACGAAGCATCCTTCAGGGTCATATTTTTAACCATGCAATCATTTTTTAACCATGCCATTTTAAAGATTAACCTTTATACTTAGTATTTGTAAGTACTTAAATGTGTGTTAACCTGGGGAAAGCATAACAGGTATTAATGAAGTTTTGTATGTCCTGGTAGGTAACTACTATTCTATACCACAAAAATGTTACTTGCCTTTAAAACCAGAACACAAGTCTACCTGGATGGATGATTGGGCAGAGTATAGAAAATGCTGAATCTTAGTTTTCTTAAACTAGGTAGAACTCATTATGCATTGGCAACAGATTATATAACATAATAGGCTGAAAGATAAATTCTTGAACTTAATGTCTCGTCTTAAGAAGCATTACTTGAAACCATATAGCTTGAATCTGCTTCAAAATAACGGAGGAGTGTAGGTATTTATTAAACAAGATTGGCCTTATGTTGATTATTGTTGAAGCTGGGTGATGGGTATGTGAAGGTTCACTAAATACTACTGCTTACTGGTGTATAGGTTTGAAATTTTCCATAATAAATTCCATTATAACACTAAACATAGAAGTATATACTGTAACGCTATGATGTGATGAAAATTTGGAGCTAATATATAGCTGCATTTTCGAAGAGCAGTATATACATTTTGGAAATAAAGAATTCAAAACGAAAAACCAGTCTGCGATCCCACATGCAGCCTCTGGGCGCCGCTGTCGGCCAGTGCAGAGCAAGCGCTGACGCCCAGGGTCCTTCAGTTCCCAGCCTGGGACTGCCCGCGCAGCCCACAGCAGAGAGAAGGAAACAAGCTCACACAGGGGCTCCCGGCAGCGCAGACTCTGCCCGCCACACACGGATTCCCAGCCCCGACACTGGAGGCTCCGCCTGTCCTAGGCCGAATGCTCTTCCAGTGACGCCGTGGATCGCAGTTCCTTAGGCTTTCCAGAAAGACAGGGACCCAGCGAGAACTAGAGCGAACGATGGGAGGGAGCTGCGCACAGAGGCGCCGGGCCGGCCGGCGGCAGGTACTATTTCCCTTGCTGCTGCCTTTGTTCTACCCCGCGCTCGGTGAGCCCATCCGCTACGCGATTCCCGAGGAGCTGGCCAAGGGCTCGGTGGTGGGGAACCTCGCCAAGGATCTGGGGCTCAGTGTCCGGGATGTGTTGGCTCGGAAGCTGCGAGTTAGCGCGGAGAAGCCGCACTTCCTTGTAGACTCGGAGAGCGGGGACTTACTTGTGAAGGACCGAATAGATCGTGAGCAGATATGCAAAGAGAGAAGAAGATGTGAGTTGCAACTGGAAGCTGTGGTGGAAAATCCTTTAAATATTTTTCACATCGTTGTAGTTATTGAGGATGTTAATGACCATACCCCTCGATTCGATAAAGAGGAAATACATTTAGAAATTTTTGAATCTGTATCTACGGGTGCACGAATATCCCTTGACCCTGCCACGGATCCTGATATAAACACAAATTCAATTAAAGATTATCAGATAAACCCAAACCCTTATTTTTCATTAATGGTTAGAGTAAATTCCGATGGTGGCAAATACCCAGAATTATCTCTGGAGAAACTCCTAGACCGGGAAGAACAGAGATTTCATCGTTTGATATTGACTGCCTTGGATGGAGGAGATCCGCCACGAAGTGCCACCGCTCACATAGAAATTTTTGTCAGGGACACCAATGATAACCCCCCGGTGTTCAGCAAAGATGAATATAGAATTAGTCTTAGTGAAAATCTGCCCCCCGGGTCTCCTGTGTTGCAGGTGACAGCCACTGACCAGGATGAGGGGGTCAATGCAGAGATAAACTATTACTTCCGGAGCACTGCCCAGAGCACAAGGCACATGTTCTCATTGGATGAGAAAACAGGTATGATTAGTAATAACCAGTCATTGGATTTTGAAGATGTGGAAAGATACACTATGGAAGTAGAAGCAAAGGACGGAGGTGGCCTCTCTACCCAATGTAAAGTAATCATAGAAATCCTCGATGAGAACGACAACAGCCCAGAAATAACTATCACTTCTCTCTCTGATCAGATTTTGGAGAATTCCCCTCCAGGAATGGTTGTTGCCCTCTTCAAAACACGGGACCGGGATTTCGGAGGAAATGGAGAAGTCACGTGTAATATAGAAAGAGATGTTCCATTCAAGGTTTATTCTTCTAATAATAATTACTACAAGCTAGTGACAGATGGAGCCCTGGATAGAGAGCAGAACCCAGAGTATAACGTCACCATCACCGCCACTGACAGGGGCAAGCCACCCCTTTCTTCCAGTATAAACATCATCTTGCACATCACGGATGTCAACGACAACGCTCCAGTTTTCGGCCAGGCCTCCTATGTGGTACATGTGGCCGAGAACAACCCTCCTGGAGTCTCCATCACTCAAGTCAGCGCCTCAGACCCGGACCTGGGACCCAATGGCCATATCTCTTATTCCATCGTGGCCAGTGACCTGGAGCCCAGGATGCTGTCGTCCTATGTGTCGGTTAGCGCGCAGAGCGGGGTGGTGTTCGCGCAGCGCGCCTTCGACCACGAGCAGCTGCGCGCCTTCGAGCTGACGCTGCAGGCCCGCGACCAGGGCTCGCCCGCGCTCAGCGCCAACGTGAGCCTGCGCGTGCTGGTGGGCGACCGCAACGACAACGCACCGCGGGTGCTGTACCCCGCACTGGAGCCCGACGGCTCAGCGCTCTTCGATATGGTGCCGCGTGCCGCGGAGCCCGGCTACCTGGTCACCAAGGTGGTGGCGGTGGACGCCGACTCAGGACACAACGCCTGGCTGTCCTACCACGTGTTGCAGGCCAGCGAGCCCGGGCTGTTCAGCGTGGGGCTGCGCACCGGCGAGGTGCGCACGGCGCGTGCCTTGGGCGACAGGGACGCAGCCCGCCAGCGCCTGCTGGTCGCTGTGCGTGACGGTGGACAGCCTCCCCATTCGGCCACGGTCACGCTGCATCTGATCTTCGCAGACAACCTGCAAGAGGTGCTGCCAGACGTTGGTGACCGCCCTGTATCCTCTGACCCCCAAGCTGAGCTGCAGTTTTACCTGGTGGTGGCCTTGGCCTTGATTTCAGTGCTTTTCCTCCTCGCGGTGATTCTGGCCATTGCCTTGCGCCTGCGACACTCCTTCAGTCCCACCACCTGGGACTGCTTTCAGCCTGGTCTCTGTGTCAAATCTGGACCCGTGGTTCCTCCCGACTACAGCCAGGGGACTTTGCCTTATTCCTACAATCTGTGTATTGCGCATAGGGATACAACAGAGTTTAATATCCTAAAGTGCAGTGCACCATTACATTCCACTCAAGACATAGTTTGCAGTGATTCTCCTGGGGCCTTTATTCCATCTCACGATGGGGATAATTTGACCTCACATCCTGAGACTCTAACATCGGTAAGTTTCTTTGTGATTTCTCTAATTTTCTACTGGTTTCTTGTATTTCAAGCATACTTCCTTATTTTTGTATCTGGAGTCATATTTTTAAGACCCATAGCTAATTTCCATCTTGTCTTCTCAATGTTTACTTTTTGTCAATTATATTTTTCAAGACTTACTTAGCTCATAAATTGCTCTATCATTTGGCAAAAGAATATCATCAGATTGGAGATATCTTGTCAAGTTCTGATTATGGAACAGAAGTAGTGGTCTTGTCTTCTAATAAGATGAATTAATAAATAGCCTATCTAGTCAAATTTGCTAAGACTTAAAGTGAATTTTCCTATGCTATTTATATGTTTTTTAAAGCTTAAAATATTCAGGCATTCCAGGCTGGGCCACATAGTGAGACCCTGTCTCTATAAAAAATGAAAAAATAAATTAGCCAGGTGTGGTGGTGCACACCTGTAGTCATAGCTGCTCTGGAGGCTGAGACAGAAAGGTGGCTTGAGCCCAGGAGTTCATGGCTGCAGTAAGCTATGATGCTATCATCATGCCACTGCATTACAGCCCGGAAAACAGAGCAAGACCCTGACTCTAAAAAATTTATGTACACACACTCAGGCATGCAATAAATGTCATAGCAGGGCTCATTTCAAAGAAATATTTGTTGCAAATAATCTATTAGGTGCCTTTAGGTATCTTTCTTCATTTATTTTAATAGTTTTTTTTTCAAACTGTAAGCATTTGAGGGGAGTATGATTGACAGATCCATGAATTTTCTGAAATTATATGCAAAGTTATAGATGTATGAATTTTTCTTGGGAGAGGATTCAAAACTTGTACATATTTTCAAGGTTTCTGTGGTCCCCAAAACTTAAAACTAACTCCCTTAAAGAATTTTTCCCTCTAGTTTTGGTCCTTCTGGCTTCCTCTTTATTTATGGCCCTTATCTCTTCTTGGAGTTCAAATTGTGCTCTTTCCCAATCTCTTTTTCTCTACATTTCAAGATAGAGATGTTTTCAAGAAATCAAATGAAATGTTATTGTCTTTGCTCTCAATCTGTGTCTTTGATTCTGTGATATAAGATCTTTCAAGAAAAAGGATAAAAATCTTTGAAGAGTTCCATACTTTCCAAGCATAGTGACATAAATACTTCTGAACAACTTTTTCTGTGTATGAAAAAAGTAAACCTCTATATCCCCCACATTTGAGAGAAGAACTACTGCTGGGTTGATGAGCACACAAAATCACTTTACTTTGGGTTTCAATACAAACTGCCTAAGAGAAGAGATTATTTATATTTGCATCAAAGTTCTGATGAAAACAGGTCTTCTGACATAAGCAATTATTTGTTTAAAACCTACATTACTATATCTAACTTTTTAAAAATTTTAGCATTTGAAATTCTTCTACATATTTCTCTTCCCATTACAATGCAAACATTTAATTTGCAACTGCAATATATGTTCGTTCCTTTTAGTTTATGATCATCTGCTCAATTGATTTAAATAGGTCAACTTAACTTATAATAATATATGTCTATAAGATAAAGTACATTTTCATAAAAATATTCATTAAGGCTCAATAAAACTATTTTAGAAAAGAATATTTTGAAAACACACAATCTTAAACTAAACACATTTAATTAATTAAATAAAATTTAAAAGCTTCAAAGTGAATTATCTCATAAGGAATGTATCTCTTAATAATATGGTCTATATGAATGTACACTAAATAAAATTGAACTATTTAAATCACAGTTTAAAATAAAATTGTAAGACTTTTCTGAATATTGCTAGACACTCCTAGGACCTAAAATAAGCATTGTTTACCTTTTAACGTGGGTACATTTCCGTTGGTAAAACGTGTTGCAAATATAGATTTAACCAAAAATTATCCTGTAATATTTTATAGCCCTTTAATTCCATTTTATCTCACCTCCAAAGGAAACCTCCAAATAGTAATTGATTTAAAGATATGAGTGGAGAAACCAAATAATTAGTGTCAAATAAAATAATCCCACAGAGATAGAGTAGCGTTTGCTTTCTATTGTATATATGGTGGGTGCAGTAACTTCTTAGGACTCTGAGCGCCGCTGTTCACCTACTAGGAAAGAAACGCAGCCGGAGCTCAATCCGGATTCTCAGGGCTCCAACTACACAAAGCCCCACAGTTCCTACAAACCGGCTGCCGGACTGCAGCGAAACTCACTCCAGAGTTTAAGGTGCGCAGGCTACATAGACACCCTGCAGCCACAGGAAGAAAAAGGAACAGGATCGAAACAGGCACCGTGTCCAGTGAGGACTTTGCGAGAATTCCGTGACGAGACAACAATGGCCGCTCAAAGGCATCGCCCCGCCCGCAGCGAGCTGGTCCTGCTCTGCCTTTTCTTCGGGATGCCCTGGGAGGCCGGAGCCCGGCAGATCTGCTACTCGGTTCCTGAGGAAATGGAGAAAGGCTCTTTCGTGGGCAACATCTCCAAGGACTTGGGCCTGGAGCCCCGCGATCTGGCGGAGCGCGGAGTCCGCATCGTCTCCAGAGGTAGGACGCAGCTCTTTGCTCTGAATCCGCGAAGCGGCAGCTTGGTCACCGCGGGCAGAATAGACCGGGAGGAGCTCTGCGCTCAGAGCGCGAGGTGTCTGGTGAGTTTTAACATCCTTGTGGAAGACAGGGTAAAACTTTTCGGGATAGAAATAGAAGTAACTGATATCAATGATAATGCCCCAAAATTCCAAGCAGAAAATCTAGACATAAAAATTAATGAAAACGTCGCTCCAGGGATGCGTTTCCCTCTCCCGGAAGGTATTGATCCGGATGTGGGCGTGAACTCTCTACAGAACTACCAGCTCAGCCCCAATAAACACTTCTCCCTAGGAATTCAGAGCCGTGCCAGTGGCGTCAAGTACCCGGAGCTGGTGCTGGAGCGCGCCCTAGATCGCGAGGAAGAGGCGGTTCACCACCTGGTCCTCACCGCTTTCGATGGCGGTAACCCTCTCCGATCTGGCACTGTCCTCGTCAGTGTGACTGTCTTCGACGCAAATGACAATGCGCCGGTCTTCACCTTGCCAGAATACCGAGTGAGTGTTCCGGAGAACGCGCCTGTGGGCACTCGGCTACTGACAGTCACCGCCACTGACAAGGATGAAGGAGCCAATGGAGAAGTGACATATTCATTCCGAAAATTGGCTGACACACAATTGTTGAAATTCCAACTAAACAAATATACTGGGGAAATAAAAATATCAGAAAATCTAGATTATGAAGAGACAGGTTTCTATGAAATAGAAATACAAGCTGAAGATGGAGGAGCATATCTTGCAACTGCAAAAGTATTGATTACAGTAGAAGATGTAAACGACAACAGTCCAGAGGTGACCATCACGTCTCTGTTTAGCCCAGTGACTGAAGATTCACCTCTGGGAACTGTCATCGCCCTTTTAAATGTGCACGATTTAGATTCTGAGCAGAACGGACAGGTAACCTGTTCCATCTCAGGAAATCTACCATTTAAGTTAGAAAAGTCCATCGATAGTTATTATAGATTGGTGACACACAGAGCCCTCGACAGGGAACAGGTATCCTCTTATAATATCACAGTGACAGCTAAAGATGGGGGAAGTCCACCTCGGTCAACAGAAACTCACTTTACCCTGCAAGTGGCAGATATCAATGACAACGCACCCACCTTCTCTCACATCTCCTACGTTACCTGTATCCCCGAGAACAACCCCAGGGGCGCCTCCATCTTCTCAGTGACAGCCCTCGACCCAGACAGCAAAGAGAATGCCCAGGTTATTTACTCTCTGGCTGAAGACACCATCCAGGGGACACCTCTATCCTCATACATATCAATCAATTCAGACACTGGTGTCTTGTATGCACTCAAATCTTTTGACTATGAGCAGTTTCGTGATATACAGATGCAAGTGACTGCCAGTGACAGTGGAAACCCACCGCTCAGTGGTAACGTGTCACTGAGCCTGTTCGTGCTGGACCAGAATGACAACGCACCGGAAATCCTGTATCCTGCTCTCCCCACCGATGGCTCCACCGGCGTGGAGCTGGCACCCCGCTCTGCAGAACCTGGCTACCTCGTGACCAAGGTAGTGGCAGTGGACAGAGACTCAGGCCAGAATGCCTGGCTGTCCTACCGCCTGCTCAAGGCCAGCGAGCCTGGGCTCTTCGCAGTGGGGCTGCACACCGGAGAGGTGCGCACAGCGCGGGCCCTGCTGGACAGAGATGCGCTCAAGCAGAGCCTCGTGGTGGCTGTCCAAGACCACGGCCAGCCCCCTCTCTCAGCCACCGTCACTCTCACCATAGCTGTGGCCGACAGCATCCCAGATGTCCTAGCCGACTTGGGCACTCTGGAGTCTCCCGCCAATCCAGATGACTCAGGCCTCACGCTGTACCTGGTTGTGGCTGTCGCAGTGGTTTCCTGTGTCTTTCTCGCCTTTGTCATTGTGCTGCTAGCGCTCAGGCTGTGGCGCTGGCACTCGTCGCGCCTGCTCAAGGCTCCCGCAGACGGATTGGCTGGAGTGCCGGCCTCGCACTTTGTGGGCGTGGACGGGGTGCGGGCTTTCCTGCAGACCTATTCCCACGAGGTCTCCCTCACCGCGGACTCTCGGAAAAGTCATCTGATCTTCCCCCAGCCAAACTATGCGGACACGCTCATCAGCCAGGAAAGCTGCGAGAAAAAGGATCCTTTGTCTTTGTTAGATGATTCGAAGTTTCCTATAGAAGATACCCCTTTGGTTCCAGTGAGTTTTATTTTTACTCTTTTCTCTAGTTTAAAAAATTATGATTGCTTTTAAGTTTGCAGCATGGTGATAAAAAATTTAAATATTTATTTTTGCGTCACTTTTCTCAGTTTCAATGATACATGCTTCTTGCTAAAATATTGAAGAGTAGAATTTGATGGTTATTGAGGCTGACTTTTTCTTCTTTTTTTAGTTTCTGGTAAAATTCACCTAATCCCAGTGAAGGCCTGTTGTCATAAGGATGTTATGATTAGCTTTGCAGAACCTTATAGTTTATAGTGTTGTTGAGTCCAACCTAGCAATTCCTAAGAGAGACTTCCATATAGAAGTGTCTGTCAATGTGCTTCTGGGAGGCCACATGCTGAAACTCTAGTCCCTTAAACAACTCTAGCTCTTGTTTTGAAGGCAGGTTTGGTAAGAATAGGTAAATGTCAGGAACAAATGTATTAGCCTCTCTGGAAACACAACACAAATCTAAGATTACTCAAGTGTGTTCTTCCCAAGGAGAATAGCAATAGGCCTTTGTATATATTGTTCAAACTATACTTTGTAGTGACAGTTGCACACAATATACTTCCTAGAGAGATTTAACATTTTTGTTAATAATTAATGTTCAATTAACAATTCATAACTACATATGCTTAAATGTTTCTAACTGTAATCATACCTGGTAACACCACAGCATCCTTTTTGCATATGACTGTCTAATTTCATACTGCTATGTGGAAGACACAGATTTTTAATTTAACTTTCCTTACTCAACAGGGATTCTAAAGAGGCTATAGAGGGTTAAATGAAGGACATTTTGGGTTCTACTATTTGTCTTTTTTGTTAAATTCTCCAATTGCTAAGGATGAAAATAAATATGAAGTGGAGAGACAGATAAAGTTGTGCATGTTCCCAAGAACAGGAGTAAGAGATGTGTGACAAAGGTATTTCAGTGGCTCCTTAATGGAGAGGAAGGGATACACTGAAATCTCTGAAAACTCTGAAACTGGGAATCAAAATGAACTTAGAATCAAGAAATAAATGCCATTTCTTCTGGATATTAGAATATAAGTAGAGAAATTTGCAAAATTATTCTAAACAAATGGTCAGTGGAGATACTGATAAGCCCGTAGTTTAGTGAAGATAATGTGTTGTATTTGGTTGATCTCTTAATTTGAATGTATTACTAATACTGTACTAAGCTTGGTAGCATAAAGTTAAAGAGCATTCTAAAGTTTCTCAGATACTTATAAGACCATGACTTTTTATGCCAATCAACATTTGTTGGATGATAGGTCTGTGGAAGGAGAGAGCACACTCTTCAGGGTAATACTTATTAACTAAAAATCATTGAAACTATTATTTTAAATTTCTGCCCGTGAGATTGAAAATTATTGTACCTCCGTTTCAAATATTCTATTATTTTGAAAAATACTGGTTTTTAAAACACGATCCTTTTGACATTGTAGCCATTGTAAGCAAATGTTTTTAAGTACAAATATTTGAAAGCAATACAGAACACTGTGGATGATTGTAATGAATATGGCAATGGTTTCATTCCAGGACCTAAATATAGAAGGATTATACTTCCTTCCTATATTCCGAATATAGGCTAGAATCGAAGACAAACAAGTTCTTTGTTTATCTTCATTACTTCCAGCTTCATGGACTACTTTTAAAAAAGGAACAACAGTGTCTGCCTCTAGATGAAAGAATTGGATAGTAGTGGGCCATGGGAGAGGAGACCTATAGACCTGCACTCTATATTCTTCTGTGCCTTTTTAAATTTTGAGAAAAAATAGTTTTATCTATTCAAAATATATGTAACTTCTTAATATATAAAAACATAGGACCGTTATGACCACGTGAAAATGTGTTTTGTTATGAAAACGGAATCACTCAGGAATAAGATTCAAATATTTTAGGTATCAATTTGTATTTATTAAAGAAAAAAGATTCCTTGAAAGAAGTAAAAGGCAAACTGCAGTTCCACATACAGCCTCTGGGCGCCGCTGTCGGCCAGTGCAGAGCAAGCGCTGACGCCCAGGGTCCTTCAGTTCCCAGCCTGGGACTGCCCGCGCAGCCCACAGCAGAGAGAAGGAAACAAGCTCACACAGGGGCTCCCGGCAGCGCAGACCCTGCCCGCCACACACGGATTCCCAGCCCCGACACTGGAGGCTCCGCCTGTCCTAGGCCGAATGCTCTTCCAGTGACGCCGTGGATCGCAGTTCCTTAGGCTTTCCAGAAAGACAGGGACCCAGCGAGAACTAGAGCGAACGATGGGAGGGAGCTGCGCACAGAGGCGCCGGGCCGGCCGGCGGCAGGTACTATTTCCCTTGCTGCTGCCTTTGTTCTACCCCGCGCTCGGTGAGCCCATCCGCTACGCGATTCCCGAGGAGCTGGCCAAGGGCTCGGTGGTGGGGAACCTCGCCAAGGATCTGGGGCTCAGTGTCCGGGATGTGTTGGCTCGGAAGCTGCGAGTTAGCGCGGAGAAGCCGCACTTCCTTGTAGACTCGGAGAGCGGGGACTTACTTGTGAAGGACCGAATAGATCGTGAGCAGATATGCAAAGAGAGAAGAAGATGTGAGTTGCAACTGGAAGCTGTGGTGGAAAATCCTTTAAACATTTTTCATATCGTTGTAGTTATTGAGGATGTTAATGACCATGCCCCTCGATTCCGTATAGATGAAATAAACTTAGAAATTAGTGAATCCATCAACCCAGGGATGGGAACAATTCTTGAGTCTGCAGAAGATCCTGATATTAGTATGAATTCACTGAGCAAATACCAACTAAGTCCTAATGAGTATTTCTCATTGGTGGTGAAAGACAATCCGGATGGTGGCAAATATCCAGAATTAGTATTGCAGAAGACTCTGGACAGAGAAACACAGAGCACTCACCACTTAGTACTGACAGCCTTAGACGGTGGGGACCCGCCCCAGAGCGGTACTGCTCAGATCAGAATCCTGGTGGTCGATGCCAATGACAATCCCCCAGTGTTCAGCCAGGACGTGTACAGGGTTAGCCTTGGGGAAGAAGTGCCTCCAGGCACCTCTGTCCTGAGGGTGAAGGCCACTGACCAGGATGAGGGGCTCAACTCGGAGATCACTTACTCCTTCCTGGGTGTCGCTGACAAAACTCAGCACGTGTTCTCTCTGGATTCTACTACAGGAAACATCGTAACTCGTCAGCCCTTGGATTTCGAAGAAGTAGAAAGATATACAATGAATGTAGAAGCAAAGGACCGAGGATCTCTCTCAACACAGTGTAAAGTAATTATAGACGTTCTAGACGCAAACGACAACAGCCCAGAAATAATCATCACTTCTCTCTCTGATCAGATTTCAGAGGATTCCCCTCCGGGAATTGTCGTGGCTCTCTTCAAAACCCGAGACCGAGATTCTGGGGAAAATGGAGAAGTCAGGTGTAGTTTAAGTAGAGACGTTCCATTTAAGATTCATTCTTCTTCTAATTATTACTACAAGCTAGTTACAGATGGGGCCCTTGACAGGGAGCAGACCGTGGAGTACAACATCACCATTACCGCCACCGACAGGGGCAAGCCACCCCTCTCCTCCAGCAAAACCATCACCCTGCACATCACGGACGTCAATGACAACGCGCCAGTTTTCCAGCAGTCCTCCTACCTGGTCCACGTGCCAGAAAACAATCAGCCTGGTGCCTCTATAGCTCAGGTCAGTGCCTCTGACCCTGACTTTGGACCCAACGGTCGCGTCTCCTATTCTATCCTTGCCAGCGGCCTGGAGCTGTCGTCCTATGTGTCGGTTAGCGCGCAGAGCGGGGTGGTGTTCGCGCAGCGCTCCTTCGACCACGAGCAGCTGCGCGCCTTCGAGCTGACGCTGCAGGCCCGCGACCAGGGCTCGCCCGCGCTCAGCGCCAACGTGAGCCTGCGCGTGTTGATCGACGACCGCAACGACAACGCGCCGCGGGTGCTGTACCCAGCGCTGGGGCCGGACGGCTCAGCGCTCTTCGATACCGTGCCGCGTGCTGCGGAGCCCGGCTACCTGGTCACCAAGGTGGTGGCGGTGGACGCTGACTCGGGACATAATGCCTGGCTGTCCTACCACGTACTGCAGGCCAGTGAGCCCGGGCTCTTCAGCCTGGGGCTACGCACGGGGGAGGTGCGCATGGTTCGTGCTTTGGGTGACAGGGACTTGGCCCGCCATCGCCTGCTGGTCGCGGTGCGAGATGGAGGACAGCCACCCCTTTCGGCCACTGCCACGCTGTACCTGGTGTTCGCTGATAGCTTGCAAGAGGTACTGCCGGACCTCAGCGACAGTCTAGCACCCTCTGACCCCCAGGCGGAGCTGCAATTTTACCTGGTGGTGGCTTTGGCCTTAATTTCTGTGCTCTTCCTACTCGCCGTGATTCTGGCCATAGCCCTGCGGCTACGACAGTCTTTCAGCCCTACTGCTGGGGGTTGCTTTGGGTCAGTTTTCTGCTCCAAGTCTGAACCTG
Source organism: Lemur catta (assembly GCF_020740605.2). Lineage (NCBI taxonomy): Eukaryota > Metazoa > Chordata > Mammalia > Primates > Lemuridae > Lemur > Lemur catta. The sequence continues at coordinate 7,245,939 of NC_059132.1, forward strand.
TGGTTCCCCCCAACTATAGTGAGGGAACTTTGCCCTTTGCCTATAATTTGTGTGTGCCTGGGGATCAAACTAACCCAGAATTTAATTTTCTCACATCTGTTGAACATTGTTCAGCCACACAAGATAATCTCAACAAAGATAACTCTTCAGTGCTGTTGGCTAGCATTTTAACTCCTACTGTTGAAGCAGATAAGATGACTTTTAAACAGGTATGTATTTAAAATAATCCTTGTTATATGCCAATATAGTGATGTTATTTCAGAATTCTAGATAATCTTTTCATAGAGTTCCTAAAATATATATAGGTCAAAGTTATGGTTATCACTGTTAAGACAAAAGTTTAAAATGCTTCAATCCTCCTGCTATTCAAAGGCATTTTAAGGTAAAATATATGAGAAATCTCAGGTGAAGTTTTCGTGAACTTAAATGCATTTTGGTTAAAAATATGGAATACAGTATGTTTTTATATTTTATATTTTGTGGTATTTTAAAATGACAGCCCTAATGCTATTCAAATTTTCTCAAACGTTTCATCTTTATTTTACTCAATAAAGAAACACTGGTGGGAATTACAGCCATGCATCCTACCTGATGATTTGTCGGGACCGTGCTATTTTCACAGGCAGAAAATGCCATTCCTTTCAGTCGGTAAAAATCAATTGGAACCAACTGTAACCTAAAAGTTTTCAGTTCCGGTAGTATTTTGAAAGCTTTTTAAAAATTAAGCAAGCCCTTTTAATAATTGCTCTTTTCATAAGTGCTCTTGGTAAACTTTTAACATCACATTATATAACTATTGTATATAACTATTTAAGCTTTACAAATACGTGTAATTCACGAAGAAGCGAGTGTAAAAATTTCCTCTGCAATCCGCACTGTAGTTTTTCTTAGTCGTTGCAATAATAAGATTGGGCTCTAGGCGCCGCTGTTCACTAATCAGGGAATGGGTTGCTGCGAGCTATCGAGTTTCTCCCTCCCCCAGCCCTACCACACAAAGCAGAAAGAGATGGATACTCACAGTTCCTGATGCTGGAAACCTAAAAAGTACTTCCTTCGCTTTCTGATATATTTTGGATGCGGACGGCCTGGGACTTCATAGCTACCTAAGCCGATTCAGAACCGGCTCAAGAAACCGCGGAATATTGGCTCAGACCCTGCCATGGCGAATCAGCTGCAGCGCCTGGACCGAAGCAGGCTGGTCGTGCTGTGGATTTTCCTGGGGACGCTGCGGGAGTTTGGGGCAGGGCAGATCCGATACTTGGTGCCGGAAGAGACCGACAAAGGCTCTTTTGTGGGTAATGTAGCCAAAGACCTGGGGTTGGAGCCCCGGGAGCTAACGGAGCGCGGAGTCCGCATCGTCTCTGGAGGGAAGACACAGCTTTTCGCTCTGAATCCGCGAGGCGGCAGCTTGGTCACTGCGGGTAGGATAGACCGGGAGGAGCTCTGTGAGACGGTGTCCTCCTGTGTTTTAAGTATGGACATTCTTGTGGAAGACACCTTGAAGATTTACGGAGTGGAGGTGGAAATAACGGATATTAATGATAATGCCCCCAATTTCCAGGAAAAGGAAGTAGAGGTAACAGTTAGTGAGCAGGCAACTCCGGGGTCGCGATTTCCCCTTCCTAGCGCCAGGGATCCAGATGTGGGAGTGAACTCCCTCCAAAGCTACCAGCTCAGCCCTAATAGTTACTTTTCATTGCAAGTGCGAGGCGGAACTGATGAGGCCCAGAATCCCGAGCTAGTGCTGGAGGGAAGCCTGGACCGAGAGAAAGAGGCTGCTCACCTCCTCCTCCTCACAGCTGTAGATGGAGGAGAACCCATCCGCAAGGGCTCCGTTCCCATTCGTGTGGTGGTCCTCGATGTAAATGACCACATCCCAAAGTTCACACAGTCTGTATATCGCGTGAGTGTTCCAGAAAACCTCAGCCCTGGAACTCGAGTGCTGGTGGTAAATGCAACGGACCCAGATGAGGGAATTAACGGGGAAGTGATGTATTCATTTCGGAATATGGAAAGCAAAGCTTCTGAAATATTCCAGTTGGATTCCCAAACTGGAGAAGTTCTAGTACAGGGGTCTCTGGATTTTGAAAAATATAAATTCTATGAGATGGAAATTCAAGGCCGAGATGGCGGAGGTCTCTCGAATACCGCTAAAATTTTGGTCACAGTTGTGGATGTGAATGATAATGCTCCGGAAATCACTATCACCTCTTCCATTGATTCAATTCCAGAAAACTCTCCTCCAGGTACAGTAATTGCTCTACTCAATGTGCAAGATCAAGATTCCAGAGAAAATGGTCAGGTCTCCTGTTTTATTCCTAACCACTTACCTTTTAAATTAGAAAAGACTTATGGAAATTATTACAAGTTGATAACAAACAGAATGCTGGACAGGGAGCTGGTCCAGAGCTACAACATAACGTTGACAGCCACAGACCAGGGAAGTCCACTCTTGTCTACAGAAATTCACATCTCTTTGAATGTGGCAGATGACAATGATAACCCTCCCGTTTTCACTCACTCTTCTTACTCCGCCTACATTCCTGAAAACAACCCCAGAGGTGCCTCCATCTTCTCCGTGACTGCCTTGGATCCAGACAGCAAAGAGAATGCCCAGGTCACATACGCTCTGGCCCAGGACACCCTCCAAGGGGCGCCTCTCTCCTCCTATGTCTCTATTAACTCTGACACCGGTGTCCTGTACGCCCTGGGATCCTTCGACTACGAGCAGTTTCATAACCTACAACTGACAGTGACAGCAAGTGACAGTGGAGATCCGCCCCTCAGCAGTAACGTGTCACTGAGCCTGTTCGTGCTGGACCAGAATGACAATGCGCCCGAGATCCTGTACCCTGCCCTCCCCACTGACGGCTCCACTGGTGTGGAGCTGGCACCCCGCTCCGCAGAGCCCGGCTACCTGGTGACCAAGGTGGTGGCAGTGGACAGAGACTCAGGCCAGAATGCCTGGCTGTCCTACCGCCTGCTCAAGGCCAGCGAGCCTGGGCTCTTCTCCGTGGGGCTGCACACAGGCGAGGTGCGCACGGCGCGGGCTCTGCTGGACCGAGACTCGCTCAAGCAGAGCCTCGTGGTGGCCGTCCAAGACCACGGCCAGCCTCCTCTCTCGGCCACCGTCACACTCACCGTGGCTGTGGCCGACAGTATCCCAGACATCCTGGCCGATCTGGACACCCTGGAGTCTCCCGTCAATCCAGATGACTCAGGCCTCACGCTATACCTGGTTGTGGCTGTCGCAGCGGTCTCCTGTGTCTTTCTGGCCTTTGTCATCGTGCTGCTGGCTTTCAGGCTGCATCGCTGGCACAAATCACGCCTGCTCCAGGCTTCCGGAGACGTGCTGGCAGGTGTGCCCGCCTCACACTTTGTGGGTGTGGACGGGGTGCGGGCTTTCCTGCAGGCCTATACTCAGGAGGTCTGCCTCACCACGGACTCGCGGAAAAGTCATCTCATCTTCCCCCAGCCCAACTATGCGGACACGCTCATCAGCCAGGAGAGCTATGAGAAAAGGGAGCCACTCTTGATAGCTGAAGACTCAGCTACCGTTTTAGGCAAAAGTGACCCGACAAGTAATCAGGTGAGATTTATTTCTCTGTCTCCCCAGTTGTTGGCCTCTTGGCACAAGTCTTGTAAGGGGCTTTTTTTTTTAGCCTGTTTGAGGAGATATATTTAGTTCATACATATTTAGAGAAATATTAATACATGAGTTGGTGTTCTTTACATACATGAGTTGGTGTTCTTTACCTTTCATCAGGTTACCGTTATTTTTCAGAGCAAAAAAAAAGACTTTTTGTGAAAGTTCTCTTTTAGGGCTGGCATGTTTTCTTTTGATTTTAAAGGACAGGTTCAACTATCTTGGCTTGCTTTGTAGTAAGTTGAATTTTAGTATTATTTTTCTATTGTCAGTGTCTGAGGCTCTCAATTTATGTTATGTATTGTGATACAAATAAATAATTCACGCCTTTTATTTCCCTATTTCAATTTTGCGGTGCTGCCACTGATTTGTAGTTATATTTCGCCATTATTTCCTATTACTTCTAATGTTCAAACTTGACCCTGTTGATTTAAATGCTATTAAATCATGCTCCCTTTGGCTCCTTTTATCTATATACATGCGCACATATAAGTTTTTCTCTGAGAATGAAACAATACTATTTTGTTCCAGATGGCTAGGTAATATGCTAATATCTTGTTGACTATTTCAGCTTTGCCTTGTTTGTTCATTTTATCAAAACAGACATATTGACTGGCTTTTGATTACTGGAATTTCTTGAGCGAGGAAATGTAGATCACATTTTTTTTCTTAAGTTCTATATATCTTTCCCATTACTACAAGAGATTGTTCTGAAGAAATAATTGAATTATTGAACTAGTATTATTTCCTTTTATCTTTTACTTTAATGTCTGTGTGTGTATGTGTGGAAGGTTTTTAAATGTAGTGAATTCACATATAGAAATAATTTTGACTCAATGCTTCTCAAGAGTTATTTTCAAATCTCCTTAAGATACTTACATTTTTCAGCTTTATTTATATATCATATTTGAGAATATAAAAGATGGGGGTGAGTATTTAGATTTTATAAGAGACTGATTTAGCAGGTATTCCTCTGAGTATTTTTTGTTCATTTTCAATATACCTAAGAGTCGTTGATTCCTCCCTTTTTTCCTTTATAAGCTGATTTTGTATTACAAAAAGTATACTCAATTCTTGTATTCAGAACCAACTTGTTATTGAAGCCTTGACAGTTACCCAAGGACAAAGATGTTATCTGAAGCAATGTCTAGGAAAGCCAAGTGAGGAAAGGAGACTTATTTAGGTTTTTTGGTCATAGGAATCGTTTTCATAATCAGTTTAACTCAACACTCTCACATCACTTATAGATATTCAGCCCAAATTACTTGCATATTTATGCTCCCTTTCAAGTTTGTTTCTCATTTAGGGATTGACTTTAATGTAATTAACTGTAAACTGAGTATCTATAATAGTACTTGGGCAAAAAGAATTTCAATTGCAGTAAAGGGAAGTCTTCGAACAGATGCCTAAATTTTTCTTGAAGTTGAGAAAAATGTTAAGTGTTTTGAGCACCTAAGGATAGGATTTATGCTTATGGAATTCCAGACTGAGAAAAAAGATTTAAGGCATTATACTTGAACTGAAATTAGGTAAATAAAAAGGATATGAGGTATTTGGCTGGGGGAGGGAGATAGTTCCATATTTTTAAACAGTCTAAACTTATTAGGAGCTCTCAACCAGGATCTTGGAGAACAAAAAGAAAGGATTGGCTTTGAAACTTGATATTAAGAAGGTTATTTTGATTCAGAGGTAGTAATAAAGTTCTGTTAAGTTGCAATCTATAGTCCAGTTAAATAGAGGATAAAAATAAAATGCTCTCAACATTTCATGTCATTAAATTCCTGTGGCAACCTACTAGGCTGTACCTTTATATTCTATTTACGATGATAGTGTAAAACACTTAATAATCCTTTTCATGAATCTCTATTATAAGTAACGAGGAAGATTTTTATAGTATTGGCTATCTTTATTCTGAGCATGCCCTATATAGCTTTGAGTGTTCCTTCAGTTTCCTCTGATGAAAGGAGGGAGAAAATTAGGGCACATCAGGTTGAAGATAATACTGGGCGTTATTTCGTGGCTGTCAAAATTTTTCCAAACCTCTTGGTGGGGCTATTTTCCCACATGGCCTTTGTTCTACATCTGGAGAGAAGACTTTGCCTTGTTCTTCCAATATGTACATTGCCTCTGATTTTAAAAAGACAAATTTTTAAATTTCTTACTGGGTTGATGGCTCTTCCATAGGATCCCATCTCTAAGGAACCTTCTTAGGTAGTAAACACTAGAAAATGAACTCATACAAAACTCATGAAGTGGCCAATTCCCTGAATACTAGTCCAACATATCTGCGGGAATACTGAATCCTTTTGAATTTGCAAAGGCTTCTGACTGCAGTTTTCTAAATCGACTCAGAGCGCCGCTGTTGGCCAATGAGCTGCAAGAGCTGGAGCCCGCGATCTACTCCCGGTGATATTCTGCGCAGTCACAGAAACAAGTCAGAAAGAAGAGTGGCGGGGACCCAGGCTTTCTGCTCGGCAAATCTGATTCTGTACGGATCGGGACGCCCTCAAACCGGGAGCATTGTGTCTTCTGCGCGTGAAAGTAAATATTTTTAAAGTAATTTGTGAAGCCTTTGTCTTTTAACGCCGGAGGCTGCAGCAACGCAAGTGAAGGATGGGAAATAGAGCGAAGCAGAGGAGCAGGACCCGGCGGTGGCAAGTACTCTTTCCCTTCCTGCTGCCTTTGTTCTGCGGGGCTCTCTCGGAGCAGATCCGCTACTCTATTCCCGAAGAAATGGCCAGGGGCTCAGTGGTGGGGAACCTGGCTGAGAACCTGGGGCTGCATTTTCGCGATTTATTGACCCGCAACCTCAGAGTTAGTGCAGAGAAACAATACTTTACCGTGAACATGGAGAATGGGAACATACTTGTGAGTGACAGAATTGATCGGGAGTCGCTTTGTCTACAAAATCCTCTGTGCATCGTATCCTTAGAGATTGTAGCAGAGAATCCTCTAAATGTTTTTCACATAAACGTCATGATAGAAGATATAAATGATAATCCACCTCATTTCCCCCAAAATAGCATTGTTTTACAAATCAATGAATTTGCAATTCCAGGCACTCGGTTTGGCCTGGAATCTGCTATAGATGCAGATGTAGGGCCTCACTCTGTCCAGAGTTACCAACTCAGCTCTAATGAGCATTTCTCTCTGATGATGAAGGGCAAGACTGAAGGCAAGAATGCCCCAGAATTAGTGTTGAGGAAGCCCCTGGACCGGGAACAACAGAGCTCCCATCTCCTTGTCCTGACAGCGGTGGACGGGGGCGACCCGGTCCTAACTGGCACTGCTTCAATTCAAATAAAGGTCACTGACGCCAACGATAATGCCCCGGTGTTCAGCCAGGATATGTACAAAGTCAGCCTTAGAGAGAACTTGCCACCAGGCACCTCTGTGCTAAAGGTGACAGCCACCGACCAGGACGAAGGTGTCAATGCAGAAATAACCTACTCATTCAAATCGCTAGGAGATGATATTGGAAATATTTTTATGCTAGACCGTCAAAACGGGGAAATTAAATCCAAAGACTCTATAGATTTTGAAAGCAGTAAAAGTTATACCATAAACATAGAAGCCAAGGATGGTGGAGGCATGACCAGCGAATGTAAAATTATACTAGAAATTCTAGATGAGAATGACAACAGCCCAGATGTGGTTTTTACTTCCGTGACCAGTTCTATAACAGAGGACGCAGAACCTGGAACTGTGATCGCTCTGTTCAAAACACATGATAAAGATTCAGGAGAAAATGGGGAGGTCACATGCGTCATAAAAGAAAAAGTTCCTTTTAGAATTGAATCTTCCTCCAATAATTACTACAAGCTTGTAACAGATGGCGCCCTGGACCGGGAACAGACTGCAGAGTACAATGTCACCATCACTGCCACAGACAGGGGCAAACCGCCTCTTTCTTCCAGTACTAGCGTCACCCTACTCATTGGAGATGTTAATGACAACGCTCCGGTTTTCCACCAGGAGTCGTACTTGGTCCATCTGGCCGAGAACAATCCTCCTGGAGTCTCCATCGCTCAAGTCAGTGCGTATGACCCTGACTTGGGGTCCAATGGCTGCGTCTTCTACTCGATTGTGGCCAGCGACCTGGAGACGCGGGAGCTAACGTCTTACGTGTCCGTGAACGGGCAGAGCGGAGTGGTGTTCGCGCAGCGCGCCTTCGACCACGAGCAGCTGCGCGCCTTCGAGCTGACGCTGCAGGCCCGCGACCAGGGCTCGCCCGCGCTCAGCGCCAACGTGAGCCTGCGCGTGCTGGTGGGCGACCGCAACGACAACGCGCCGCGGGTGCTGTACCCAGCTCTGGGGCCAGATGGCTCAGCGCTCTTCGATATGGTGCCTCGCGCAGCGGAGCCCGGCTATCTGGTCACCAAAGTTGTGGCGGTGGACGCCGACTCAGGACACAACGCCTGGCTGTCCTACCACGTGCTGCAGACCAGCGAGCCTGGGCTCTTCAGCCTGGGGCTGCGCACCGGTGAGGTGCGCACGGCGCGTGCCCTGGGAGACAGGGACTCGACCCGACAGCGCCTGCTGGTCGCTGTGCGTGATAGTGGACAGCCGCCCCTGTCTGCCACTGCCACGCTGCACCTGGTCTTCGCGGACAGCCTGCAGGGAGTGTTGCCAGACCTCAGTGATGATCCTGTGCCCTCTGATCCCCAGTCTGAGCTGCAGTTTTACTTGGTGGTGGCTTTGGCCTTGATCTCTGTGCTCTTTCTCCTCGCAGTGATTCTGGCAATCGCCCTGCGCCTGCGACGTTCCTCCAGCCCCGCCTCCTGGGATTGCTTTCAGCCTGGTCTCTGTTCTAAGACTAGACCAGGGGTTTCTCCCAACTACAATGAAGGAACTTTGCCTTATTCCTACAATCTGTACGTTGCTTCTGATTCTCAAAATACAAGGTTTAATTTTCTCACCATGACGCCAGAAATGGTTCCTCCACAAGACCTTTCTAATGAAGCTTCTTTGGTAGTGAGTTTCACTGAAGAGAATAACAAGATAAGCTCTGACTCTGTTGCTTCTACTCACGTGAGTTTCAATGAATATGTTTCATTTGCAAATAGGTTTGGTTTAATTTTCAAACCAATATTTTGGCAAGAAAATTTTAAACATATCTACTATTGCTTCAGGTTTGTTTGCATTCGCCTACTCAATATTTTCTGTTCTTATCTGTGTGGACTAGTAACTTCATTATTAGGGTTTGAGTATTTTGAGATACTTTTTATACACACACACACACACAACTACTGTAAGAAGTGGGCATTACAATACCGCTGTCATTCAAATATTTTTAATTGGAATGTATATTTTTTCCTTTCTGTGAGTGTTTCTTGGGACATTGATATCTTAAGTATATAAAGGTTTTTTTTTACTGTATTAACTACAAATTGAGAGGAAATTTGTGAAGAAAGAGAAAGGGATAGGGTTTCCATATGTTGCCCAGGCTGGACTTGAATCCCTGGCTCAAGCGATCCTCCTGCCTCAGCCTCAGGAGTAGCTTAGAGTACAGGAGCCTACCAAAATGCTCACCTGGGAAAGGCTTAAAGAAAAAAAAAGAAAGAAAGAAAGAACATGGTAATCAGTTGATGATAATGTTCTGGTGCATTCACTAGTGATTCTTGGAATCCCTCTGATTCCAATCTCTCTGAGCAAGCTCAATTTTATGTCTAATCTTTTCTCATAGCAACATGTAGATTTCCTCCCAATTTTAAATATATTATTTATGCCTATCAAATGTGTTTACCCTAAGAATATAAATATTTATACTCATGAAAGTGCAGTAGACAGTTATTTCTTAGAGAGAATTTTTTCCTATATTTTGATGGGCTTCCAAAGGTATTACCAGTAATTCTCAGTAATGGAATTAGGTCAGTTACCTGGGCAAAGGTAAGTTTAAAATATCTTTGGATTACTAATTTTATTTTACTAAGTTTTCCTCAACACTAAACAGTTTTTGAAATATAATGTAGTAATAGAATTGTGGGGCACTACCATTATTTCCAGTCAATGCAAGTTGGAATGCTTCCATTATAGTCCAAAAATGTTAATGTTTCTTCTTCACTTGAGTTTTGATTCTGATAATGTGTATAATCACATTTCCCGTTTTTAGTTTTCCATATTGTCATGAAAATCTGATTTTTAAGTATTAAATGCCAACAATCTGGTAAATTCAACCAGGCAAATTCAAGAAATCTATTGAAAACTGTGTACCCTAAATTATAGCTTTCAGAAAGTTTATTCTATTCTATGATTTCTCAAAAAAGGAAACTCCTAGGGAGAAGCCCCCCATAATAGGTATGCATGGGGGTAGAGTGATCTCAAAGCAGATGCACTAAAATTATAAGGTTAAAATTACTGTTTATAGAAACTTCAAATTTGTTTAAAAGCTCATTAGAAAAATCGGAATACACTGACAGCTCCAGAAAATAATATCAAGAAAGTAGCTCTGTATGAAAACTTTTAGGAAAATAAAAAGAAGCTTACTGAAGTTTGCACTAAAACAAATACTGTGGATTTCCATCCTTTTTGAAGGACAGTAGGTGGAGCTATTTAAGGTATAAAAACCAAATATCCCTTCCCGGAGTTCAAGATTGTGCAGTAATTGGTTAGGACTCTGAGCGCCGCTGTTCACCAATCGGAGAGAAAAGCAGGGCTCCTGCTCGCCTTTCACGCGCCTAAAGCACAAAGCAGATAGAAATGAACCATCTCTGGGGCCGTGAGGAAACTGAACCGAGGAGCTCTGGCCCCGCCACTGTTCCATTCTAGGGACTGAAGAGCTGATTCTGACCTCAGTGGTCAGGGGCAGAATTGGAAATAATCTTAAGAGAAAAGTGACAATGATTCCTCCGCGACTGCATCAAGACTGCAAAGGGCTGGTCCTGCTGGGAGTCGTCTTGGGGATCCTGTGGGAAACCGGATGCACCCAGTTACACTATTCAGTTCCCGAGGAGCTGGAGAAAGGCTCTAAGGTGGGCAACATCTCCAAGGACCTGGGGCTGGAGCCCCGGGAGCTGGCGGAACGTGGAGTCCGCATCGTCTCCAGAGGTAGGACTCAACTCATCGCTCTGAACCCGCGAAGCGGCAGCTTGGTCACTGCGGGCAGGATAGACCGGGAGGAGCTCTGTATGGGGGCCACCAAGTGTCAATTAAATCTAGAGATTCTGATGGAGGATAAAGTGAAAATATACGGAGTGGAAGTAGAAGTGAGGGACATTAACGATAATGCGCCCTACTTCCGTGAAAATGAATTAGAAATCAAAATAAATGAAAACGCAGCCACTGGGATGCGGTTCCCCCTTCCCCACGCTTGGGATCCGGATATCGGGAAGAACGCTCTCCAGAGCTACGAGCTCAGCCCGAATACTCACTTCTCCCTGGACGTGCAAAACGGAGCGGATGGTGTTAAGTACCCAGAATTGGTGCTGGAGCGCGCCCTGGACCGCGAAGAGAAGGCCGCTCACCACCTGGTCGTCACGGCCTCCGACGGGGGCGACCCTGTTCGCACAGGCACCGCGCGCATCCGCGTGACAGTCCTCGATGTGAACGACAACGCACCAGCGTTTACTCAGTCCGAGTACCGCGTGAGCGTTCCGGAGAATGTAGCTGTGGGCACTCAGCTGCTTCTGGTAAATGCCACAGACCCTGACGAAGGAGCCAATGCGGAAGTGATGTATTCTTTCCGGTATGTGGACGACAAGGCGGCCCAAGTTTTCAAGCTTGATAGTAATTTAGGGACAATCTCAACAATAGGGGAGTTGAACCACGAGGAGTCAGGATTCTACGAGATGGAAGTACAAGCGATGGATAACGCAGGATATCCTGCACGAGCCAAAGTCCTCATCACTGTTCTGGACGTGAATGACAACGCCCCTGAAGTAGTCGTCACCTCCCTCACTAGCTCCGTTCGGGAAAATTCTCCCAGAGGGACATTAATTGCCCTTTTAAATGTAAATGATCAAGATTCTGGGGAAAATGGAAAGGTGATCTGTTTCATTCGAGGAAATCTGCCCTTTAAATTGGAAAAATCTTACGGAAATTACTACAGTTTGGTAACAGACAGAATCTTAGACCGGGAACAGGTTCCTAGCTACAACATCACGGTGACTGCCACTGACCAGGGAACCCCGCCCCTGTCCACGGAAACTCACATCACACTGAATGTAGCAGACGCCAACGACAACCCTCCCGTCTTCCCTCAGGCTTCCTATTCCGTTTATATCCCAGAGAACAACCCCAGAGGAGCCTCTCTTGTCTCCGTGACCGCCCACGACCCCGACTGTGAGGAGAACGCCCAAGTTACTTATTCCCTGGCCGAGAACACCCTCCAGGGGGCGCCTGTGTCCTCCTACGTCTCCATCAACTCGGACACCGGTGTCCTGTACGCGTTGCGCTCCTTCGACTACGAGCATTTCCGAGACCTGCAGTTGCAAGTAATTGCGCGCGACAGCGGAGACCCGCCCCTCAGCAGTAACGTGTCGCTGAGCCTGTTTGTGCTGGACCAGAACGACAATGCGCCCGAGATCCTGTACCCTGCCCTTCCCACCGACGGTTCCACTGGTGTGGAGCTGGCACCCCGCTCCGCAGAGCCCGGCTACCTGGTGACCAAGGTGGTGGCAGTGGACAGAGACTCAGGCCAGAACGCCTGGCTGTCCTACCGCCTGCTCAAAGCCAGCGAGCCAGGGCTCTTCGCAGTGGGGCTGCACACAGGCGAGGTGCGCACGGCGCGGGCCCTGCTGGACAGAGATGCGCTCAAGCAGAGCCTCGTGGTGGCCGTCCAAGACCACGGCCAGCCTCCTCTCTCGGCCACTGTCACTCTCACCGTGGCTGTGGCAGACAGTATACCCGATGTCCTGGCGGATCTCGGCAGCCTGGAGTCTCCCGCCGACTCCGAAACCTCAGGCCTCACGCTCTATCTTGTGGTGGCGGTGGCTGCAGTCTCTTGCGTTTTTCTGGCCTTTGTGATCCTGCTGCTGGCGTTCAGGCTGCGGCGCTGGCACTCGTCGCGCCTACTCCAGGCTTCAGGGGACGGATTGGCGGGCGTGCCCACGTCACACTTTGTGGGCGTGGACGGGGTGCGGGCTTTCCTGCAGACCTACTCCCATGAGGTCTCTCTCACCGCGGACTCGCGGAAAAGTCAGCTGATCTTCCCCCAGCCCAACTATGCGGACACGCTCATCAGTCAGGAGAGCTGTGAGAAAAGCGAGCCTCTTTTGCTGTCAGGTGATTCAGTATTTTCTAAAGACAATCATGCATTTATTCAGGTGAGTCCTTATCAAATGGTCTTCTCTGAGCTTGGAGGAAAAGATCCCTTAGTATAGATAATTCGTGTATATTTGGAATTTATAAACCAGACATCCATAAATTTACATATATGTGGCAACACCAACAGCCCAGTCACCTTCCCTCATGCCTTATTTATAACAATTTATATGTTATTATGTATATTTCTATAAAATAGATATATATTCATAAACAATTTATACAGTTCTTTGTTAATATTGTACATCATTTTCTAGTTTAATTTATCAGCTATAATACTGTTTTCCTGCTTTTAATTTTTTGTCTCATTGACCATGCAGCAGTTTTGTGTAGAGCATCTGATGTCAATTTATCTGTTTATCTAGAGGGAAGAAATCTAATTAAATGGCACCTACAAGTGAAAATTTTAGTAAACCTTTATAAATAGTGTGGCTTTTAACTACTTGAGATTGCTAGCAAATTCATAAAGTACACTCATTTAGTTTCTTTTAAAGTGCAGTAATTCTTTCTAGCCATTAGGGATATATCTGTTTATATTTTCTCAGTGTCCTAAGTCATTTCATAGTTTTAAATCATTCATGAACTTCCAAATATGGTGAGTTTATTTCTTACACATTTAAAATTTTCTCACTGAAATATACTGTATGTTTTGTCATGAGGAAAAATTGTAAAGATTTTTTATTTTCACTTCTATTATGCATTTCGGGAATACAATATCTCTATATGTTTCCAAGTTAGATATTTCTTTTGCTCACTTTACCTGTACTGATGATATTAATGACTGTGGAATATTCAGAATTAACAAAATGTGTTTTTAGTGCTTTTTTGGTACTGTGGCAAATTTGTAGTAATTCCTTCTGCTTTCTATATTGAATTCCCCATAACTTTTACAAATATGGGGAAATTTCTGGAAAGTGCACAAATTCTAAGTGTCTCCTGAGAACCTTATGTAGAGTTGTAGAGTGTTTAACAGAAATTGACTGCTAAAGAGTATTACTCTTGGAAAAACATTGCCTAATTGCTTTTGGTGAATTCTTTAAAGGTGTAGGGACCATAATGTCCAAATTAGTTTTTCTTTCTTCTTTATTTGTTGCCTATCTACTTTCAAAAATACAATATTTAAAACCCAAGCTAATAAAAGAGAATGATAGATAATCCATTGCTCTAGAATGAGGCAGTTACTGCTTCTGAGATCGGTTGTCACTTTACGCTGCTCGACAACCAAGACAAAAAAAAAACGGAAAAGTAGCTTGTGTGGTTCTACTTGTGTGCTATTTTTAAAAGGAAGTATTTGAGTTTATCTCAAAATACAAAATTTGGAGCCAGGCATAGTGTGCTTGTAGTCCCACTATTTCGGGAGGCTGAGGCAGGAAGGTCACCTGGGCAACACAGTGAGATCTCATCTCTTAAAAAAAATAAAAAAAATTTGTGTTTACATTAAATTTTAAATATAATCTAATAAGTAGAGTGTTCTGTAAGTATTGAGGGAAATACCCTTCCCCATTGTCTTATAGAAACTATCACAATGTATTTGTCATGTGGCCAGTTCTCTCATGATATAGTGGCCAATTCAAATGAAAGACATCATAGGAAAGCAAAAATTATTTGGGAGGCTAAGCTCATATGCTCTAATTATGCTGATCTCTGTTCACCTAACTTGATTTAGGGACAAGTCATTGAGAGCTAGGGCATGAATAGTCATAACCCTCAGACTGTATTTAAAATATCAGTGATCTCAATGGTATTTCCAGTTTAAGCTGAATAGTCTTCATTAAATTGTTGTTGAATGAATGAATAAACAAATAAATGTGCTTTGGGGATTAGTGACACCAATATTCTGAGTTTTCAGATGTATCATAGAAGGACAGTAGCTTTGTAATTAGGTAACTGTCATATAATCTGTGTATATAATCTCTTTGAGCTTCAGCAAAATAGGACTAATTATATCTAATTTGAAAGATTGTGGTCAGAACTTAAGGACAACACATAAATCATCTGGTTCATAACATGTAATTAATCAACAGTAGCCATTTTATGGTTGACAAAAAAATTCATATTTTCAATGCTATCATACTTGGCATTTTGTTGGGAAAAGTAATAATGATTTGTGTGCTTCTCCTGGTGATACAATGGGATGACCTGTAGGTGAAAACAAAACTATTCTAAAATTTTGGTGAAAGCTAATTCAAAAATTTTAAGTGCCTAGGCACATTCTTGATTGAAAAGTCAAAGTTTTAGGCCATAAATATGGGGTAAGATTGTTTTATATGAGACAATTTTGTGAGTGTTAGTTTTCTCTATTTGAACCATTGTGTTGTCTAAAAAAGGGTCCTATGAACCTTGTTTTAAAGGAGCACTTTACTCCAATGAGATCTGGGGTGATTTAACTGAGATTATGAAAACCTGAAGGTTGGAGTTATTAGGTTTTGTCCATATGAGAATTGAAGCTAATGGCTTAGCTTGAGAATATTTAGGATATTTATTGATAATTAAGATATTTGTTGATCATTTCCTGATAGTAGCTGGCCAATGCGTTTGAGAATGTTTACATTTCTTCTGGTTCTAGTAATAAAATTATGTCAAGGTCTTTGCTTGTTTTCTTTATGTGTTATGTCAGGTGAGCATGCATTCATTTAATTTAATAAGTTAAAGTGTTCAGTTATAACTTAAATGTTGTAACTTCATTGCTTTATAGCACCTAAAATTGTAAAGCAAGCTGTCAGCAGACATTCTTCTACCACTTTCATTCCAGAAGAGGTACTATGCTTTTTAGAGTATCAATAGCCTAGGAACCTTGCTGAGATTATACAACTCACAGATCTTTTTTTTTTTTTTTTTTTGGTGAATTAAAAGGTTAACAATAAATGAGTGGATTGTATCACAATTTTCTCAGTGACATGTAACAGAGTATAGCTGTGATCATGAATTAATAGTTCTGGAGGAAATCTAGTTTTTCCTCATATATGACATATCAGTTTCAAAAAAGCAAACAGTTGTGAAGGGGTGTTGATTAAACTGATGAGACTAAATCTCAGGAAAGGAAATCTAATGTTATACTTTGAGTTCACTTTTAGGAAACCATACTTAATGGAAAGCTACCAATAACATACTGTTTAAGATTCATTCTTAAAATACTGATGGTAAAAGACAGCCTATGGTAAAGTTAACTGGGAAAAATGGTTTTATAGAGGATGAAGCTTCTGGATACCATATGGGAAGAACTCTGGTTCATGGAAAATGGAAAAAAATTGTCATCAGACAGATATAGAGTCAGACAAAATAATGTATCTGTGTGCAAAAGAAATTGGTACTGCCAGAATTTCTCTTAGACAAGTCATACAAAGATCCACTATGTGTAATATCATTAACGATAGACATAATTTCTTAGTTCATAGTTAACTTTCTGAAGCATTTTGCACAGTGGTTTGCACACCTTCTAAGTATTCAATAAAATGCTTGAGTTTAATGATTAGAAAGTGGTCTCCTGGAAAAAAAAAGAATCATAGTGAAAAATCAATTATTTTATATGTACTTTCCCTCTGTATCAAACCCCTAATTTAGGCCAACTGTCTGACCTATCTTATAAAGCTAAGGACCTGAACATTTGTCAAATTTTGAAAATAGATCCCTCAATCCGTAAGGTTTCCACGTGTGAAACCTCTTAGAAACTTCCTACATATTTTCAGCTGAAGATTAAGCCAACAGTTCATCTTGAGACTGTGTTACATGGAAAAAGCAAAGCATGGAGGCTGGGGTGGGTGGATAGAGATTCTTAGCCTAAAGCTACTCAAACATCAAGAAGAAACAAAAAGAAGTCATCATTTTGGTTTCATGTGCTGAAGTCACTGAGGTTATAAATTCCCAGGAATATTTAATTGCCTGAGCAAGACTGACTGCCGCCTTTCAGCTTGCAAATTCCAGTGAGAAACATCTTTCTCTTTGCTCTCTACTTCCCAGAAGTCACACTCTAATTTCTTCAGGCTGCAGTTCTAGAGTCGGGACTCAGAGCGCCGCTGTTGGCCAATGCCGAAACAGATAAACCAGAGAATCCCTTAACGTTCCTGCTTGGTGGCTTTTCTAATCCGATGGCCTGCAGATCCAAGAGCAGACCCACAACATTCCTAGTGTGAATCCTAGTTCTATAAAGCTCAACCAGGATCATACAGGTTCACCAGCGATGAGCTCTGCTCCTTCTTGGCTGGAGACTCCATAATCCAAAGATAGTGTGAAAAGGCATTCTCTGGGCTGGAGCAGCAGCAACATGGACTGTGAAAGAGATGGGGAATAGCACTGGACTGATGGTCTGGGCCAAGGCAAGTACTGCTTCCCTTCCTGCTGTTTTTGTCCTGCTGGGCATTCTCTGAGTGGATCCATTATTCAATCCCTGAGGAGCTGGCCAAGGGTTCGGTGGTGGGAAACCCTGCCAAGGATCTGGGGCTCAGTGTCCAGAACTTACCTGCTCTGCTCGGAAGCCGCAGGTTAATGCTAAAAAAGAATACTTACTCTGCGTGAAGAAAGCAGAGACTGACTTGTGAGTGACCGGATGGATAAGGAGCAGATATATCCCCCAAATATAGTTTGTACCATATGCTTAGAAACCTTAGTTGAAAATCCTTTAAATGTTTTTCACATTAATATAGAGATTCAAGATGTGAATGGTAATGTCCCATTGTACCACAGGAATGTTATTAAGTTAAATATCTCTTAGTTGACTCAGCTTGGAGCAAGATCTGCAATAGAATCTGCAAAAGATTCAGATTTTGTAAGCAATTCCTTACAAAACTATCACCTTAGCAGCAAGCCTGTATTTATCTTCAAAATGTAGAAAGTGAACAGTGGAAAGAAATACGTTGAACTTGGGTTAGAGAAGCCACTAGACCCAGAAAAGCAGAACTCCCATGGCTTTGCGCTAACAACCTTAGACAGCCCCCGCTTGATCCTGTTGGGATAAGACAACGCCAACCACCACCGCTCCCGGCCCCTGCCCCAGTGTTCAACCAGGATGTGTACAGGATGAGCCGTTGGGGAGACTTCACTGACCAGGGCATCCACACAGAGATGGTGTATGCCTTCACAGCCCAGAGTACCCATATCCAGTTTGGCCTTGATCACAATAGTGGAGAAACGCAAACTTTAGGTAGAATGAACTTTGAAGAGATTTAAAAATATTCCATGGTTTTGGAGCCAAGGGACAGAGGGGGACTGGTTGCCCAGTGTACAGGTGAGACAGAAATTCTAGATTATAATGACCATGTCCCAGAGGCGATTTTTACTTCTATTTCTACAACGATTCTCTAAGATTCTGCACCTTGGACAGTAATGGCTCTATTTAAACCACAAGAGCCAGATTCAGGAGAAAATGGGGAGGTCACCTGTCTAATACAAGCAAATGCACCTTTCAGAATCAAATCTTCCTCCAGTTAATTACAAACTTCTAACAGATGGAGCCCTGGACCGGGAGCAGATCCTGGTTTACAATGTCACCATCACTGCCACCGACAGGAGCAAGTCGTCTCTCTGCTCCAGCATTAGGGTCACCCTACACACTGGAGACATCAATGACAACGTTCCTGTTTTCCACCAGGAGTCCTACGTGGTTCATGTGGCCGAAAACAGACCTCCCAGAGCCTCCATAGAGCAAATGAGCGCCTCCCAGCGGGACTTGGGGCACAATGGCCACGTCTTCTACTAGATCGTGGGCAGTGACCTGGAGTCATGGGCACTAACATGACCTGGAGTCACGGGCACTAACATGACCTGGAGTCACAGACGCTAACGTCATACGTGTCACTGAGCACACAGAACAGAGTGGTGGTCACACAGCTCGCCTTGGACCTCTAGCAACTGCACACTTTAGAGCTGAAGCTGCAGGCCCAGGACCAGGGCTAGCCTGCACTCTGCGCCAGGGTGAGCCTGTGCATGTTGGTGGGCGACTGCAACGACAATGCACTGCCGGGGTGCTGTACCCAAGCACTGGGGCCCAACGGCTCGATGCTCTTCTAATATGCTGCTGCGCTGCAGAGCCTGGCTACCTGGTCACCAAAGTGGTGGCGATGGAGGCCAACGACTCGGGGCAGGCACAATGCCTCACTTTCCTATCATGTGCTACAGGCCAGCGAGCCCAGGCTCTTCAGCCTGGAGCTGCACATGGCTCCCGTCTGCCTTGGGCAACTGCGACACTGCCAGACAGTGCCTGTGGGTTGTCGTGCATGACCGTGGACAGTCTCCCCCCTCAGTCACTGCCACGCTGCACTTGGTCTTCATCGACAGTCTGCAGGAGGTTCTGCTGGACCTCAGCGACCACTGCAAAATTAAACTCTGAATCCAAAATTAATTTCTATCTGGTGCTTGCCTTAGCTCTAGTTTCTTTTTAAATTCTTCCTGATTGCATTACTTGTGCTGGTTTTGAAGGGCCGAAGATCCACAAATGGTCCTGTCTTGGATTCGTTCCCCATGGATCTCTACCCCATAGTAGGCCCCAAGTTTCATGGTTATTGTAGCTCTACGATGCCATATTTTTACCAGATGTGTGCTGCTCCTACTAATCCAGGGATGAATGAACTCCCTTTTTCCAAATGCCCTCTGGAGAAGGGAATGATTCTGATGATTCTAATTGCTTGGGCCAGAATCCACCCTCCAAGGTGAGAAATTCTTGATGAAACTAAGTTCAGTCACAAGCAGCTTTTCTTCTAACATGAAATATTTTCAAAGATCTCAGGGAAGAGCTTTCTGGCAGCAAGCCCGGAAGCCCTAAAATGAGAAATATTTGGCATGATGAGCTTGAAGGACAATGGTTGGGCATGGTAAGAGTATCAGACTGGTCAGAGTATTTAGGGCCTTGTGGGTAGGCAACATGTTTTGATTATATATATATTATATTTATTGGATTATATTTTATAATTTTACTTTGATATTCAAATTGTATTGATCCACAAAAAAATGGAGCAACAAATCTTGGTCATTGTACATTAAAAGATACAAATTGACAACTCAGAATCACTGTTTATCACTTCCCACTAAACACATGACTATTTCATTTTCTCTCTGTTTGAGAAACTTTCTCTCACTCCAAAAAGACATCGTGGTGGATAAAGTTAGCCTGTCATTTCAATAAATCTAAGAATCAGACTAACGGAAATTGCTAGACTAAAATCTTGAAAACTATTGTTTCACCGTAGGGCTTTTTATGACTGAGTGTTCCAGTCTCCTTCTGGCACTGAACCTTGTTCTTCAAACTAGATTATGAGCACCACCAGAAGTTACACTGCATCTTGTTCCCCCACTCATGTCCTTTCCATTATTCTCTATAGTACAAAGAGCTTCTCTTCCTATGACTTAATGAAGGCTTGGAAAATTAGGCCAATTCAAATGCTTTAAGTGAATTTGAGCTAACAAAAAATGCTTGGATATGGACTGTTCCTTGTAATTAGGTGATTGTACAAATGGAAACCAGATAATATTAGCATAGCATTTCACTGAACTAGCAGTTTACAAACGCTTGAAAACTTATATAATGACATTTGCATATGAAATTCCTCATTAGGTATTTCACAGTCAGTGAATTGGAAGCTTTCAATCTAAAATATAAAAAAAGGGGAAAAGGAAACAGTTACCTTGGGAAAGCAAAACTAGGTAAAATGGGTAATGTGGAAACTGAAAAGAGTGGAAGAATTACTTGTAGGTCAAGAGAAAAAGAATATTAATAGGATGATGCGTAAAAATGTGTTTAGTTATTCACAGTAGGTTTCCTTATTGACACGGATTCTGTGGTCCATCTAAGCTATGTTAATTTTATTATAAATACTACCTGGGTTTGGGTCTTTAAAAGGAATTCAGCAAATCAGATAATTTGGCATCTTCAATCTGGATTCTGATGCTCACCTGAAGAGTCTGCTAAATGTTGGAAACCAAGAAAAGTCAAGCATCTCAACAGATGCATATCACTTGCATGTACTGGATTTATCTTGTGTAATACTTTACTATAGCAGTATATCGGGGGAGACTGAATATTTCTGGTGAGCAAAGGGCATTTATTTGACATTTGTTGAGTCTTCCTTTCTACTTAATGTATTTCAAATTGATTTTTGCATGTGGTATGAGGTAGCAATTCAGTGGGGATGGGGAAGGTCAAGGTTTTTTCCCATGTTTTCCAGCACCATTTATTGAAAAGATTGTCTTCTTTCTATTTAATTGCTTTGGAGCTTTTGCTGAAAATATATGTATATGTAGTTCAATTTCGGTATTCTCTATCATGTTCCCTTTATCTGTTCGTCTATTCTTTTGCTAATAGCACATTGTTTTCATTATTGTAGCTGTATAGTATGTCTTGAACTTAGGTAGGTAAATCTTCCAACTTTTTTTCCACTTTTTCTATATTGTTTTGACTATTCTTGGTCCTTTATCTTTCCAAATAAATGAAAATCATCTTGTGAATTTCCAAAGGGACAAAGCCTGGAGGGGTTTTGAATGGGGTTGCACTGAATCTACAGCTCTATCAGGAAGACCAGGAAGGGGGTCATCTTAACAATATTGAGATTTCCAATCCATGAACATGGTATATGCTCATTTTAATTAGTTCTTCTTTAATTTCTCTCAGCTATGTTTTATAGTTTTCAGTTCAGAGGTCTTCTATATCTTTCATTAAATCGTCCCTATATATTTGATGTTTTGGAAAGTTATAAATAATATTGCTTTTAATTTTATTTTCTGATTGTTCATTTCAGTTTACCAAAAAACTATTGTTTTTTTGTATTTCCATATGCTTTTGAAAAATAAGAAGTGCAGATACTCTATTCTCACACTATATTGTGAGGCAGTAATCTTGTCAGACTATATTGTGTGAGAATATAATGTGAAATATTAATAACATAATCTAAGTCTAAACCACCTCCGATAAATTCATACTTCCATTCTCTGCAGTGTATAGGTTGGGGAAGAGCCCACCCAGAGACAGTGAACATTGCTGTCTGCCCAAGTCTAGTAGTGGCTGGTTCATTCATTCATTTTATATAACAAGTATTTATTAATTGCCTACTATATGCAAGACAGAGTCCTGGGTTCCAAGATTGCAGCAATGAACAAGGGAGATATGATTTCTGCCTTAATTGGCTCCATCCTAATACATGGTCTTTTACAGGTTTGATAAATGCTACGAAAAAGAAACACAAAAGCACTAAGAGAAAGTTTATAGTGGGGAGGCCTGGCCTACTCTGAAGGTCAGGGAAGGCTTCTTTCAGGAAATGATACTTAAAGTGAGATCTGAAGGATGAATAGAAGTTAGCCAGGTAACAAGGAGAGTAAAAAAGAAATAGTCAGAGAGAATATCATGTGTAAAGGTCTTTTTTTTTTTTTTTTTTTTTTGAGACAGAGTCTCACTCTGTTGCCCAGGCTAGAGTGCCGCGGCGTCAGCCTAGCTCGCAGCAACCGCAAACTCCTTGGCTCAAGCAATCCTTCTGCCTCAGCCTCCCAAGTAGCTGGGACTATAGGCATGCGCCACCATGCCCAGCTAATTTTTTGTATACATTTTAGTTGTTTGGCTAATTTCTTTCTAGTTTTAGTAAAGATGGGGTCTCGCTCTTGCTCAGGCTGGTCTCGAGCTCCTAAGCTCAAACGATCCTCCTGCCTCGGTCTCCCAGAGTGCTAGGATTACAGGCATGAGCCACTGCACCTGGCCTGTCCTGTCCTTTCTTAAAACAAGTTATCAATTGTAAAACTGCTGATTTCTTGGGGCATTGTTACCATAAACTTTTCATAAAGCATCAATGACTTCATCATTCTTCTACTCATGCGTCACCATAATTTTGATATTTATTCTTGCTTCAATTATAGCAGAATTCATGTTGCTCTGGTAGGGATTCCTTTCAAACTGATGTCTTATCCTTCTTAGTGCCTCAAACTAGACCCCCCTGTTCAGACATGTTGTAACAAGTTAGTGCAAGTTTATATTGCTGCAAAAAACTTTGAAATCCATGTACAGTTTTGCCTAATATGCATTTCCATGAACTTTCTGAAGTCCCCTCATATTAGGGATATTAGCCTTTTGTCCAAGATAGAGGTTGCAAATATTTTCTGTCAGCATTTCATTTGCTTTTTGACTATGCTAATGACTTTTTTTTTTGGAATGCAACCATTTTCTCTTTATTTTTATGTAATCAAATGAGTCAATCTTTTCTTGTATTGCATTAAGGTTTTGAGTTATAGTTAGAAAGGTTTTCCCCACACCTAGGTTATAGAAACATTTATTACTGCTTTCTTCTAGTACTTATACGGTTTTTGGTTTCTACATTTAGATCCCTGCTATAATTGAAGCAAGATCCCTTAGATCTTGTGTGTGCTGAGGTATGGATCTAATTTTATCTATTTTTCCCAAATGGCCACCCAGTTGTTCAAATATCATTTATTAAGAGCTTCATCTTTGTCGCAATGATTTGAGTTAGCATCTTTATCATGTACTAAACTTCTATAGTGTCAGAAGGTTTTGGTGATCAGAAAGCCACACTTCTTTCTTCCTCAAAGTTATCAGTATAAACTAAAGTGAATTACTTCATTTAGAAACAATAAACAACTTAGCCAGATAAGGTTACTCATTTGGTGAGAACTAATAATAAGTTACATAACAATGTAATACCAACATGTTATTCAATGTAATTGCTATTCGATAGCATGTTGCTATTACATGCAAAATTGAAACAAATTCTATCTCTCTGTGTAGAATTTAGGTATCCTGGAAGATTTTCATGTGGACAAATTTAGTAATTTTTTTGCAGGTGGCTTCCTGACATATGTAAGCTTTATGATGTAATCAATAATAATTGGGTACTGATGTGATCAAGACTAGAAGAGTGTTGCACTGAAATGAGAGAAGGGGTAAACATCTTTTTTTAGCCCCATTTACTTTATTTACCCCATTTACATGCTATTTTTTCTTAAGCTTTTGACCACTGAAATCACTGTTTGTAATTCCAAAATATTTTGATGAGATAATTTCTTCGTGTTCTAAGGGTAGATAGAATGGAGGCCTTATGAAACTTATTCGTAATATTCACAGATCATCTTTTCAAACCAAATTATGCAAAATATTCAGATAAACTTCAGATAAATATTAAGGCTAAACCATCTGGCTTCTTCACCAAATCCTTGAATCTCCCACCTGTCTAAATTGGGATACATGTTTGTTTGATTTATTGGTTATCTGCTTTTATTCCATTGCTCCTCAAATGATCCCTTAATTTAACCTTGAAATGCTGTTCAAATAGACAAATTAGATTGAATTGAAAGATTACTAGAATTTTAAAGGGATTTTATATATTTTTTTCTCATATACAGTAATTTAATAGCATCTTAGATAGGATTTTCTGATATTACTGACCCTCTGGGAATAATATAAGGTAATTAGGCAAGAATAGTATTGGGTAATTAGACAATTACCTAATGTTAAAAAATATAAGTGTTATTTATTGAGAGTTTCCTTTGTGCCAGGCAGGGTCAGTTTAATGGGTATGTGACCTGTGCAGTCACATGGGCTCTATGCTTAAATGGGCCCTGTGCTTAGAAGGGCACTACCCTTAGGTTAGTGCCCTGCTATTACCATCTTGAAATTCTTAATAATTTTTAATAAGCCCCCTATTTTTACTTTTCACTGACCCCACAAATTATGTAGGCAGTCCTAGTGCCAAACACTATTTTTAGCAAGTAAGGTATATAATCTAATGTACATTTTTGAAAGATCCCTCAGGTTTCTGCATTTGAAACAGATTTTAGGGAAAGCAAAAGAGGAAGAAAGAATACCAGGGAGAAAGCTATGACAGTTGTTAAGGTGGGAGTTTTGACTCAGGTGGTGGCAGTAGACAGGGTAAATAACTGATAGTTTCAAAATGTAGTTTGGAGGTAGTAAGCATTGGTATGGATTGGTAATTAATTGGATATGAGGATGCAGAAGATGTTAAAAGTGACTTCTGAATTTCAACTGGAATAGAAATGCCACATACTAGATGAAGAAGGTTGGAGAAAGAGCAGATTTGAGGGTACAGTTATGAGCTGGGTTTGACATTATGCTAAGTGAAAGAAGCCAGATATGAAAGACTACATATTTTGGAAATCCTTTTTTATAAAATTTCTAGAAATTCCAATTGAATAGAATAAATAGGCCAGAGGCACAATCTGCATAATATAAAAAAGTAAAATTTCTAGAAAAGGCAAATCTGCATAGACAGAAAGTAGATGAGTGGTTACCTGAGGCTGAGGATAGGAGCAAGGGTTGACTGCAGACAGGCATGCAGGAAACTTAGGTGGTGATGGAAGTATTCTAAAACTGGATTGCGGGGTTGGTTGCATGGCTGTATAAATCTAGTAAAAATCCTTGAATTGTGTAAGTGTACTATATTGTATATATAAAGCTGTTAAAAGATTTAAAAAATGATCAACAGGCTTCTGGTCATATCAATGAGTACTATTATTATTCTTATTTAACAAATAAAGAAAATAAAAGAGAACTTAAAAATAAAAGTTTCATGGTTACATAGCTACTAAGTAATATCCAGTACAGGAACTTGAGTCTTTTTGACACTACAGCCTCACTCTTGACCATATAATATATTTACTTTCTTTTTTTTTTTTGAGACAGAGTCTCGCTGTGTTGCTCGGGCTAGAGTGAGTGCTGTGGCGTCAGCCTAGCTCACAGCAACCTCAAACTCCTGGGCTTAAGCGATCCTACTGCCTCAGCCTCCCCAGTAGCTGGGACTACAGGCATGCGCCACCATGCCTGGCTAATTTTTTCTATATACATATTTTAGTTGACCAGATAATTTCTTTCTATTTTTAGTAGAGACGGGGTCTCACTCTTGCTGAGGCTGGTCTTGAACTCCTGACCTCGAGCAATCCACCCGCCTCGGCCTCCCAGAGTGCTAGGATTACAGGCGTGAGCCACCGCGCCCGGCCTATATTTACTTTCTACTTTAAATTTATATTATATTTGCTGTCTCACTGGTCAGAGGCTCTCTTGAAATTATAAAACAGAGAAGAAAGAAGATAGATACTGGAAAAATGTGTTGATTCTGTATGCTGGTGCTTCCATTTCTCCCAGGTATAGGTGAAACAGCAAGGTATGGCATCTTTCTTTATTGTCCACTGTGAGTTTTATTACCACACCTTACTTAGCTCTTTGGCAAACTATATTATCTCTTCAGATCATTAGGGTTAAAAAAAAGTTTCATTAGGCCCAGTGGTAGCTTGAAAGAGTAAATGTATCTTCCAAAAAGGCTTACTCCTAGGGAGAATGGATCCACACAAATGAATATATTAATATAAAGTCTTTAGAATATGTTATGATTACTATGCTATTAGTATAAAGATTGTTATATTAATAAGCATTAAATGACTGCTGTGCTAGACACCAGGGATACAAGTGATCATCAAAATGACATGGCCTCTGCCCTCCTGGAGCTTCTTTTGTTTTAAGTAGGAGAGGCAGACATTATGCTTAAATAAAAAATAATTATAAAACTTCAAACTGTCCTGTGTTCAATGGAAAAAATATAAGTTACTCTGAGAGAGCATAACAAAGGATCTTGGGTTTAACTGGGGCCTAATGGAAAACTTCTAGTAGGAAATAACATTTGAACTGAGACCTAAAATTTTTGTAGAAATTAGTAAAGTGAGGGGAGGGAGGAGAAAAAAGCATTCCTGGGAGACGACCTGCCTGCATGAGGCCCTGAGGCACAAAAGGGCTTGGCTGATGACACACTCCAAGCAGAGCAATGGAGTATAGTGAGAGGGAGAAGGCCTGAGAAATTGGGTACTATGCAGAGGATTTGGTGTTTTATTTCGAGAGCGGTGCAATGCAGTGCTGCAGAGGAGTAGCTGGAGAATTGTGTGATCTAATTAAAATTTTAGGAAGATCACTCTACCTACTGTGGAGAATGGATCCACAAGAGTGCTACTGGTTTATGAAGAAGTTTTATGAAAACTATGGGCTTTATTATTATTATTATTATTATTTGAGACAGAGTCTCACTCTGTTGCCTGGGCTAGAGTGCCGTGGCGTCAGCCTAGCTCACAGCAACCTCAAACTCCTGGGCTCAAGCGATCCTCCTGCCTCAGCCTCCTGAGTAGCTGGGACTACAGGCATGCACCACCATGCCCGGCTAATTTTATATATATATATATATATATATATATATATATATAGCCGTCCATATAAATTCTTTTCTATTTTTAGTAGAGACGGGGTCTTGCTCTTGCTCAGGCTGGTCTGGAACTCCTGAGCTCAAACAATCCACCTGCCTCTGCCTCCTGGAGTGCTAGGATTACAGGCGTGAGCTACCGCGCCCCCGCCTGGGCTTTATTATTAATGAGAAAACTACTTAAATTTTTTAAAGTTGGTTTTCAAAAAACAGATTGTGAATTAAGTGATGCTGAATGGGGAAAAGATTGATAAGTCATTATATTTCTAACCGTCTAGGTCAGTGCTTGTCAAACTTTAGTGTGTTTTCAAGTCACCCTGGTGTTTTGTTAAAACGCAAATTCTGGTTCAGTAGGTCTCAGGTAGGGCATTTCTGCATTTCCAGTAAGCCCCCAGGTGATGCCTAGGCCACTGGTCCTCACACTTTGAGTAGCAAGTGGCTGGGCTATATTCTATATTCCAAATTCTAAATACATTCTGTCTTCTAATGCCTATCAGCCTTCTTGGTGGTCTGGCCAATTGTCAAACTTAAGTATTTAAAACTGGGGGTTTTAAGAGATTAAAGTGTTGAAGACATGGACAGGTCATATATGGCATTTCATCTATCTCTGTAGGATATATCCTATGTGTACTTATTTCCTATCTACTTAGCTAATGTATCTGCCCACCTCCCTGCCTATGCTCGAGGTTCTGTTACACTTCAGAAAGAACTATATGCAGTCAAAGTGATATCCAAGACAAGTATACAGAAATAGTATGAGGCTCTAAAACTTCAGTATCTAATGGGATGGGTGGCATCATTAATAGCACTTTACCTGCCTTATTCATTTAATAGGATAGGATTCCAGGAACCCTAGAGGTTAGTTTCTTGTTCAAGAATACACAACTCAACTCTGGCTTATATCATGACAGATGCTCTTACTCATTATCCTAATCGTTGCTATCTTGTTTGGTGAACACCATTCTAAATGCAGAAATCTCAAAGCTCTTCATTCTGTTGCTAAAGACTTTGTACTTCTCTGAGGACTTACAGAGCATTGCTGCCATTATCTCAATCATTTTGTAAAGGTCCTAGGTGGTAAATAGGCCTGGTTTTTTCTTTTTCTTTTTAAAATTTTCTCCTCCTCCTCCTCCTCCTCCAACTCCATTATTCTTTATTAGCAATGCAATTTCTCCTTGGGGTATATGAACCCAAAATCTTGGGAAAAGTATTGATCGAGTAAAGGGAAATGTTTGAGAGATTATGCTCCACAATTGAGATTATGCTCCTTGTGAAAGACAGGGTAGGAAGTTTCACATTGCTCCTCGGTTCTTAAGAAATGAGAGCTAGCCAGCTGATGGCCTGCGCCTATAATCCCAGCTACTGGAGGCTAAGGTGGGAGGGTGCTTGAGTGCAGGAGTTGAAGGTTGCAGTGAGCTAAACTTACCACTGCACTCCAGCCTGGGTGACAAAGACTCACCCCCTCCCACCCTGTCTCAAAAAAAAAAAAAAAAAAAGAGCTAAGCAATGACATCCAGTTTTAAAAGAAATAAAATATGAATTGTATTTTTAAATTTTATAAGGCAGAGTTAAACCAAACACACAGCTCCTGCTGATTTGTTCTACTAAGGAAGTGACAGGAAATTCTACAGTTTCATTTGGTAAGAGAGAAAACTGAGATTATTAACATCTCTACAGAATGGCTAAAGTCCTCCTTCAAGTAGGGTCCAGCTAATTGTGTGTCTTCCAACAAACCAGATTTGTTGGCGTTTTTCCAGACAAGGTTGTGTCGTTTTCGGTTTGGTTTGATCCCCCTTCTTGTGATCAAAGAAAGAGATTAAGTGTTTAATAGCCTTGATTTGGCTTGGAGACTTGCAGAACTGCCAGCTTCATCGCCCCGCAGTTGGCTTTCCAGGCTAAGGTAGGTTTCGTAGGTGCAGATACTAGCAAAGCGCTTTGGCTGGAAACTCTGGAAGGGAGCCAAAGGAAAGTGAAGTTCCTGGCGCTAGCGCGTGTCCTGCTCAGAGGGCCCGGCGCTAGCGCATTCTTCGTGCAGTTATTGGCTGGGACTCTGTGTGCCGCTGTCGGCCAATGAAGACGCTGGAGATCTGGCCCCGGCCCGTCCCCTTTCGGCGCCCCGGGATGAGGCAGAGGCTGAACAGCCGGCGAGCAAATCAGCGGCATCCAGAAAGCCATGTCGGACTCGGCGCCCAGCGCCCAAGCGCTAACCCGCTGAAAGTTTCTCAGCGAAATCGCCAGGACAATCTGGACCCCGCAGAGAGGAACTGCTTTTGAGTGAGATGGTCCCAGAGGCCTGGAGGAGCGGACTGGTAAGCACCGGGAGAGTGGTGGGAGTTTTGCTTCTGCTTGGTGCCTTGAACAAGGCTTCCACGGTCATTCACTATGAGATCCTGGAGGAAAGAGAGAAGGGTTTCGCTGTGGGCAACGTGGTTGCGAACCTCGGGTTGGATCTCGGCAGCCTGTCGGCCCGCAGACTCCAGGTGGTGTCTGGAGCTAGCCGAAGATTCTTTGAGGTGAACAGGGAGACAGGAGAGATGTTCGTGAATGACCGTCTGGATAGAGAGGAGCTGTGCGGGACCCTGCCCTCCTGTACTGTAACTCTGGAGTTGGTAGTGGAGAACCCGCTGGAGCTGTTCAGTGTGGAAGTGGTGATCCAGGACATCAACGACAACAATCCTGCTTTCCCTACCCGGGAAATGAAATTGGAGATTAGCGAGGCCGTGGCGCCAGGGACGCGCTTTCCGCTCGAGAGCGCGCACGATCCCGATGTGGGAAGCAACTCTTTACAAACCTATGAGCTGAGCAGAAACGAACACTTTGCGCTTCGGGTGCAGAAGCGAGAGGACAGCACCAAGTACGCGGAGCTGGTGCTGGAGCGCGCCCTGGACCGGGAGCGAGAGCCCAGCCTCCAGTTAATGCTGACGGCTTTGGACGGAGGAACCCCGGCTCGCTCCGCCAGCCTTCCTATTCGCATCACAGTGCTGGATGCGAATGACAATGCGCCTGCCTTCAACCAGTCCTTGTACCGGGCGCGTGTGCCGGAGGATGCACCCCCCGGCACTCGCGTGGTGCAAGTCCGTGCAACGGATCTGGATGACGGCCCCAACGGTGAAATAATTTACTCTTTCGGCAGCCACAACCGCGCCGGCGTGCGGGAACTATTCGCCTTAGATCTTGTAACTGGGGTGCTGACAATCAAGGGGCGACTGGACTTCGAAGACACGAAACTCCATGAGATTTACATCCAGGCCAAAGACAAGGGCGCCAATCCCGAAGGAGCACATTGCAAAGTGTTAGTAGAGGTTGTGGACGTGAATGACAATGCCCCGGAGATCACAGTCACCTCTGTGTACAGCCCGGTCCCCGAGGATGCCCCTCTGGGGACTGTCATTGCTTTGCTCAGTGTGACCGATCTGGACGCTGGCGAGAACGGGCTGGTGACTTGCGAGGTTCCACCAGGTCTCCCCTTCAGCCTTACTTCTTCCCTCAAGAATTACTTCACTTTGAAAACCAGTGCAGTCCTGGATCGGGAGACTGTGCCAGAATACAACCTCAGCATTACAGCCCGAGATGCGGGAGCCCCTTCCCTCTCAGCTCTTACAACAGTGCGGATCCAAGTGTCCGACATCAATGACAACCCTCCACAATCTTCCCAATCTTCCTACGACATTTACGTTGAGGAAAATAACCTCCCTGGGGTTCCAATACTAAACCTAAGTGTCTGGGACCCCGACGCCCCGCAGAATGCTCGCCTTTCCTTCTTTCTCTTGGAGCAAGAAGCTGACACGGGGTTAGTGGGTCGCTATTTCACAATAAATCGTGACAGTGGCGTCGTGTCATCCTTAGTGCCCCTGGACTACGAGGATCGGCGGGAGTTCGAATTAACAGCTCATATCAGCGATGGGGGCACACCGGTCCTGGCCACTAACATCAGCGTGAACATATTTGTCACTGACCGCAATGACAATGTCCCCCAGGTGCTATACCCCCGGCCTGGCGGGAGCTCGGTGGAGATGCTGCCTCGAGGTACAGCTGCAGGCCACGTGGTCTCGCGGGTGGTAGGCTGGGACGCTGACGCAGGGCACAATGCCTGGCTCTCCTACAGCCTCTTGGGAGCCCCCAACCAGAGCCTTTTCGCCGTAGGGCTTCACACCGGTCAAGTCAGCACTGCCCGCCCAGTCCAGGACACAGATTCACCCAGGCAGACTCTCGCAATCTTGATCAAAGACAACGGGGAGCCCTCGCTGTCCACCACTGCTACCCTAACAGTGTCAGTAACCGAGGACTCTCCTGAAGCCCGGGCCGACTTTCCTTCCGGCTCTGCCCCGGGTGAGCAGAATAAAAATCTCACATTTTATCTACTTCTTGCTCTAATCCTGGTCTCTGTGGGGTTCGCAGTCACTGTGTTGGGAGTGATCATATTCAAAGTTTACAAATGGAAGCAGGCTAGGGACCTATACCGAGCCCCGGTGAGCTCCTTGTACCGAACACCAGGGCCCTCCTTGCACGCGGACGCCGTGCGGGGAGGCCTGATACCGCCGCACCTTTACCATCAAGTGTACCTCACCACGGACTCGCGCCGCAGCGACCCGCTGCTGAAGAAACCTGGTGCCGCCAGCCCACTAGCCAGCCGCCAGAACACGCTGCGGAGCTGCGACCCGGTGTTCTATAGGCAGGTGCTGGGTGCAGAGAGCGCCCCTCCCGGACAGGTAAGGCTTAGCAAGTCATCCCTGAACTGTATAATGCTTTTGGATTCCTGCGCCAAGTTCAGGATGATATGGAGATGTTTTTTAATGATAAAGAAGTTTTCCTGATGATGCACTCACACTTTCACCTGGCCTTTCCTAGATCAAACTTAGCCTTTGTGAGGAGGGTGGCCGGCTAGAGTGTGGTTTGTGGTCCCATTTCAGGGTGCAGTTACTTGACTCATCTGTGGACACCTTTCACATCCTCAGCACTCACTTGCTATCACAACTAACCAATCTTGCTAAGGGGCAGTTAAGTCATAACCTAAGATCTCAGCACTCAGAGCTTAGTCTGGTATCATTTGCATTGGGGATAAGCTACTGGAAACCTTTAACCAGTGGCAGCCGCTAGGAATATAAAAACTAGCTCATTCGTCCACCTTTCAAATGATTGCTACATCTGCATTAAAACTGATGTGGTTGTTTTTATTATTTCGCTTTGCCTACACAGATCCTGTATCTCATTCTCAGATAATTTTCTATGAATGAAATAAAATTCTGGGCATCCTTTAAGTTTTATTTCAAGCACACCACTGGAAATGATGTGCATACTACTTACAAAAATATTTTTATGGGCCATACACAGTGGTTCACACCTGTAATCCTAGCACTTTGGAAGGCCAGGGTGGCAGGATTGCTTGGGCCTGGGAATTTGAGTTTGCAGTGAGCTGTAATGATGCCACTGCACTGTAACCCAGGCAACAGAGTCAGACTCTGCCTCAAAAAAACAAAACAAAACAAAACAAAAAAAACCTTATGTTATAATAGTAATGCATGTGCCTTGTAGAAAATTTGGAAAATACAGAAAACTATGTTTAAAAAAAAAAAAACTAACTGTACTCTCCAAACCCCAAGATAACCACTGTTAATTATAAAGGTAATTATTTGTTTATTTATATTTATGTATGTATTTTTTAAAGACAGGATCTCCTTGTGTTGTCCATGCTGCAGTGCAGTGGCTGTTCACAAGGTGATCCCACTACTGATCAGCATGGGAGTTTGACCTGCTCTGTTTCCGACCTGGGCCCCCTGCTCCTGAGAGGTCACCATATTGATGCAAACTTAATGCAGACACCCATTTGATCAATTGGCATAGTGCTACAGCTCAGAACTCCTAGGCTCAAGTGATTCCCATCTCAGCCACTGGAATATTTTAGGACTACTGGCAGATGCCACCTCATCTGGCTATTTTGAAAATAAATCTAGACAACACAAAAGAATGCACTAAGTTGAGCATCAATATAGTGACCTCCTAGGAGTGGGATACCACCAGGTTGCCTACAGGGGGGGTGGAAATAGCCCAGGTCAGAAAGGAAACAGGTCAAAACTTATGTGCTGATCAGTAGTGGGATTGCCCTGTGTATAGTTACGGCATTCCAGCCTGGGCAACAGCAAGACCCCATCTGTTTAACAACAACAAAAACCATAAAGTACAAAATGAAAGTTCTTTTTGTTCCTCTAGTGTTATTCCCTATCCTGGCATTATGTTTCTTAAGTACACAAAATGTGAAAAGTAGATAAAATCATACCCTTAGAAAGGTAAAGCATTCATTCATTTAGGATGGTATGCAGGTGACTGCAAGGCCTTTGCCTTGGAGAGAAACCTACACATACTCTCAGGTGTAGGAGAACCGCTGTTATTCTGTTACTAAGTGCTTTATTGCTATCAGCTCTTGGATTTGGCAGTTATGAGTCCTTGGCCAAATTATTCAATCTCCTTTTGAAACCTCTTTTTCATATGCAAGAAGGGAATAATAAGGGTTTTTATAAGATTAACGCATGATATAATGTATGTGAAGTGCTTAGCACAGTGCCTGGCATATCATAACTGTTAAAAATTATTAGCTATTACTATTATTATTTGTATTAGTTCTTTACTCACCCAAAATCTTAAACACACTTTGGAAATGAGCAAACATGAGGACAGCCAAAGATGACAAAGTGGAAACACGTATGAAAAGACTAAGGAAAGATGAAAGCCAAAGAGAAGCAGCTGCTGCTTTTCTGGTCAGCCTGGAAAACAACTGGCATTTTCCCTAGAATAATGTTCTCAAACTTGGTTGCATGTTAGAATCGCTTGGGGGCTTTTTAAAAATTCTGAAACCTAGGCCACACCCCAGGCCAATCAAAGCACAATCTCTGGGGGTGGGGCACAGGCATCACTATTTTTCGAAGGTCCCCATGTGATCCTAATGTGTAGGCAAGTTTGAAAACCACTGCCCTAGAACTTGCCAGTCCGTCATTTAGCATAATTTTGAAGCAAAGTGTTATTCTGGTATTCACAGAACCAGGATCCAGTTTTATTGGGCCAGGCCCAGTTAAAAAAAAAAAATACTGTAGGGCATTTTCCAACCCTAAAGTATTATATAGAATAGCTCTATATTCGGCATTCAGAGATGCCAAAGATTATTACAGGGAAGACATAAGATGGTATTTTAGTCAACTAAAGAGAAAATCTTTCTAAATCACTAGCACCTGGATAACTGTTCTTTAACAATCTAGAGCTATGCAATGGTTTTTTGGGGGTGTGACAAAATTTTCCTATAATTAGATTATAGTGATAATTGCATCCGTTTAGTATATGTAACTATACTAAAAACAATTGAATTGTACAATTTAAATACATAAATTGTATGGCATATGAGTTATATTTCAATAAAGTGGTTAAAAATCTAAAGAAGAGAAAATCACTTACCTGACATAAAAAGGTCAAGTCAAGGATATGTAAGATTAAGATTTTATGATGCTCCAATTCTAGAAAAATAGACTGTGTACTTGTTTTGGTGTGAATTTGCAAATGTTAGTACTGCAGATACTAGTTATTTGGCTTTAGACAAGTCTCTTAACCTGTCTGAACATGCTTCCTCATCTATAAAATGATGATGATACCTACTTTGCAAAAATATTGTGAGAGTGAAAAGTGATGCATACAGAGTACTTGTGCATAGCAAGTGTTCAATAAATATCTGTTGAGCTAATAAATGATAACATCAGTGTTTACAGTTTATTAGCATCCCTATGTGTCAGGCACTGTAAAAGATCAAAAGACACCGTCCTGCCATTATGGTACACAGAATACCATAGGAGACAGACAAGCAAAAAAAAAAAAAAAAAAAAACAAAGACGATGGAGCTATGTATAATACAAGCAACAGTAGGAGCAAAAGGGAAAAAACACCTAAGTCAGTCTAGGGAAATCAGGAAGACTTCATAGAGATGGTGATGCTTCAGCTTTGAATTAAAGGTTGAGTAATAGTATGTCAAATAGTAAAGAAGAAAGGAAAACAAGGGAGGGGCCATTGCAAGAAATTTCATACAGAAGGATAATGGTATTTCATTATTACTGAATCTTAAAGTGTGTGTGTAAAACAGACAGTCTTTGCAGGAGATGAGGTGAAGCAAGTAGTCAGAAGTTAGATCCTGAACTACCTTTAGGTCAAGCCAAGTAGTTTTTATTTTATTCCATGTAGATAATAGTCATTGTAGAATTTTCAACTGACATGCATACGATATTATCAGGGTTTTTTGTTTGTTTTAGAGAGATTATTCTGGCAGCCATAAGTGAAATAGATTAGGGACATTGGGACTAGAGGCAAAGAGACCAGTTGGAAGACCATTGGGATATTTGAGAAGATTGATAAATGCTTGAAAATGCACAGTGGCAATACAGATGGAGGGAAATGACTACAATAAAATCATCAGGACTTGTTGGTTGACATGATGTAATAGGAAGTAAGGGACATGAGTAAGTCAAGGTTGATCCCCTGGATTCTGACTATGGCAGCATTGTGGATGATAGTGCCATTCACTGAGATAGTGAATTCTGGCATAAACACCTAATAGGTCAGGCTGATTTACACCTGCACCTTTCCTGTAGGAGAAGATTTAGATGGTTTTTGGTAAAAGAACACAGAAAGCCAGATCCCTCTCTTTGAGACCAGAATGTTGGTTCCTGACTACACCACAGTCAAAGGATATTTCATTTCTGAGGATCAAGTGCTTAGCAAAAAATGGGGGAGGATAAGAACCCCAGGTTTTGCTACTGATTTTAGCTGTGGATGAATTAAGAAATCTCAGGTCCAGATCAGGCTGGGTTTTTCTCTTTCTCTGTGCTATGGTGTGTTTGCTACTCAGATTGCAGCTTACAGGTACTTGCAAGGTGGAATGTGTTGTGTTTCTGCACTTGTGCAAGGTAGTAGCACTAGGGAGGTCTGGGTCAGGGTAGGGTTGGGGTGAGATCAAGTCTCAGGCTTTAAGAGGCCCCCTGGGGCCAATTGAAAAGCTTGCTCTTTTGAAATGGTCTGGGTTGGTAATTAACAACATATCAAGAATACCTTGGTATCAAATAAAGGGGATTTGTAGGCACAATGCTGTTGGTAGCTGATCCCAATTATTCAAGGAAGCTGTTAAATCTGTGAGCATTAGCATTCTGCCTGGTAACAAGATCTGGTACTTAGCACCACCCAGACACGCTGATTCTTTACTGTTTTGGAACATTTTCCTCTCCTGGCTTCCTCCTCCCTGCTTCCATAGTGTCCTTGAAATCAATGAATGGTAATTTAGTGTAT
Source organism: Lemur catta (assembly GCF_020740605.2). NCBI lineage: Eukaryota > Metazoa > Chordata > Mammalia > Primates > Lemuridae > Lemur > Lemur catta. The sequence continues at coordinate 7,282,338 of NC_059132.1, forward strand.
CTAGTGTATCACTAGCAAATGTCTGAATAAGAGAGGTTTAGTTTCCGCTGTGCCTTCTGTTACAAGAAAAACGTGTACTGCATAAATTTAATTGGTTACATTAATATGAGAGGTTTTTCTGCAAAGAGATGGATCCGTTTCTGAACAATCTGCAGAGAGGGAGAGTTTTGAGTATATGGCAATGCTTCTAATTAGCTGTTGCTCTAATACAATCAGACTGAGACGGAAGCTACTCATTTAGAATACTGGTTGATGACAACATTGGCTTGAACAAAGTGACCACTATCAAATGGCTACTCGCTCTCTGTGGGCCGCAGGTTGCTAGGGCTCAGGCTGTCGCTGTTTTCCCTGCCGAAAAGGGGCGGGGTCAGTTGGTGTGTTAGGGGAAAAAATACATACATGTTGCCTGCCTCGCCACAGACGTAATAACCCGCGGAAAGAAATGCTGTTGAGCAGGAGAAAGGCGAAAAGATAGGTTGGGGTTTTGGGGGTTGGGGTGGGGGAGAAGGTGGGTTTTTTCCCCCCAATGTTGCGACGCATTAACCCTGCTGCTATTGGGACGTTCTCTGCTCAGCCTATTGGCTGAGCCCAGGAGCCGCTGTCTGCCAATCGGGTGGTAAAAGGCAGACAAATCTACCCCGCCACCAGCAAAAACGGCGCGTAACCCTTGCGGCGCCGGCCGAACCGCGCCAGAGCTGGCGCCGGGAAGGGGAGATAGGTGTCTCCAGCTGCTGTGGCCGTTTGGGGCGGGTCGGCTTCTTCCGCTTCTCCGGACCACGTAGAGAATTAGCGGGCGGCAGCAATGCTCTGCAAGGTGAGAGGCTGGGTAGAAATCTGGTGGGGGGCTACCCTTTTGTTCATCTTTTGCCACCTGGATTACGTTTGTGGGCAGATCCGCTACCCGGTCCCAGAGGAGTCACAGGAAGGGACTTTTGTAGGGAATGTCGCCCAAGATTTCCTGCTGGATACAGACAGTCTGTCAGCTCGCAGACTGCAGGTCGCTGGAGAGGTGAACCAAAGACACTTCCGTGTGGATTTGGACAGCGGAGCCCTGCTCATCAAGAATCCAATCGATCGAGAGGCACTGTGTGGGCTCAGTGCCAGCTGCATCGTGCCCCTGGAGTTTGTAACCGAAGGGCCCTTGGAAATGTACCGAGCAGAGGTAGAGATTGTAGATGTGAATGATCACGCCCCCCGATTTCCGCGGCAGCAGCTGGACTTGGAAATTGGGGAGGCAGCTCCTCCAGGACAGCGTTTCCCTTTGGAAAAGGCTCAGGATGCAGATGTGGGGAGCAATTCCATTAGCAGCTATAGACTGAGCTCCAACGAACACTTTGCACTGGATGTGAAGAAGCGCAGCGACGGCAGCCTAGTCCCAGAGCTGCTCCTGGAGAAGCCTTTGGATCGGGAGAAGCAATCGGACTACCGCCTGGTGCTGACTGCTGTGGATGGAGGGAACCCCCCGAGATCTGGCACCGCAGAGCTCCGGGTATCGGTGCTGGACGTAAACGACAACGCCCCAGCCTTCCAGCAATCCAGCTATAGGATTAGCGTCTTGGAGAACGCTCCAGCCGGAATGGTGCTCATCCAGCTCAATGCCTCTGACCCAGACCTGGGTCCCAGTGGTAACGTCACCTTTTCTTTCAGTGGTCACACCCCTGATCGTGTAAGAAACCTCTTTAGCCTGCATCCCACTACTGGAAAGCTTACCCTTCTGGGGCCCCTAGACTTTGAGAGCGAGAATTACTATGAATTTGATGTGCGGGCTCGTGATGGGGGTTCTCCAGCTATGGAGCAACATTGCAGCCTTCGAGTGGATCTCCTGGATGTAAATGACAACGCCCCCTACATCACTGTGACCTCAGAGCTTGGAACCCTCCCTGAGAGTGCGGAACCTGGCACCGTGGTGGCACTCATCAGTGTGCAGGACCCGGACTCGGGGTCAAATGGCGATGTGAGCCTCCGTATTCCTGATCACTTGCCCTTTGCTCTCAAGTCCGCCTTCAGGAACCAGTTCTCCCTGGTGACTGCTGGACCCTTGGATCGAGAGGCTAAATCTAGCTATGACATCATGGTCACTGCTTCTGATGCTGGGAACCCTCCTCTGAACACCCACAGAACTATTTTCCTCAATATTTCAGATGTGAATGATAACCCACCCTCTTTCTTTCAGAGGTCACACGAGGTGTTTGTTCCTGAAAACAATCGTCCAGGGGACCTGCTCTGCTCCCTTGCAGCCTCTGACCCAGACTCTGGCTTGAATGCACTTATCTCCTACTCTCTCCTAGAGCCCAGAAATCGAGATGTGTCCGCTTCCTCCTTCATCTCTCTGAACCCCCAGACAGGAGCTGTTCATGCTACTCGATCCTTTGACTATGAGCAAACACAGACATTGCAGTTTGAGGTGCAGGCCCGGGACCGGGGCAACCCACCCCTTAGCAGCACTGTGACAGTTCGTCTATTCGTGCTGGACCTCAATGACAATGCCCCAGCTGTACTCCGCCCTCGGGCCCGGCCTGGTTCCTTATGTCCCCAAGCACTGCCCCCATCAGTTGGTGCCGGTCACCTAGTCACAAAAGTGACCGCTGTGGACTTGGATTCAGGTTACAATGCTTGGGTTTCCTACCAGCTCCTGGAGGCCCCAGATCCCAGCCTTTTTGCAGTCTCTCGATATGCTGGGGAGGTTCGGACAGCTGTTCCCATCCCAGCTGATCTCCCGCCACAGAAGCTGGTCATTGTGGTAAAGGATAGTGGTACCCCACCACTCTCTACCTCTGTTACTCTCTTAGTGTCTTTAGAGGAAGACACTCATCCAATTGTCCCGGATCTTCGAGAATCTTCAGCTCCAAGGGAAGGAGAATCCCGTCTAACTCTTTACTTGGCTGTGTCCCTAGTGGCAATTTGCTTTGTCTCTTTTGGCTCATTCGTGGCACTACTCTCTAAGTGTCTGCGTGGGGCTGCCTGTGGAGTGACCTGCTTTCCTGCTGGCACCTGTGCCTGTCTCACCAGATCTCGAAGGAGGGAGGGGCTTCCTCCTTCCAATGGGATCCTCCGAATCCAGCTAGGGTCAGATGATCCTATCAAGTTTGTTGATGTGGGAGGTCACTCACATGGCTGTACACCCTTGGCTTCTGCACCCACTCGGAGTGATAGCTTCATGATGGTGAAGTCACCCAGTGCACCTATGGCAGGGGAGCCTGTTCGCCCAAGCTGCCCACCCTCTGATCTTCTCTATGGGCTAGAGGTGAGACCTTCGCAGGCTCAGCCAATGCTTGAGGGTTGTTCTGATCCAGGCATATGGCTGGGCCACGTTCCAGAGAGTACTGGCCTCTCTGTAAGAGCCCATAGTGATGTCACCATTTTTGTGAGTGGTAACTATATAGTAGATGCTGTGCTTTAAAAGTGTTTTGTGAATTAACCAGGGAGTTGTAACAGATTAGCACTTGGGGGTGGGTTGTGCCCATATCTGAGCATGAGAAATGGAAGTAATTGGTGATGAAGAGCCAGGCTATTGTGGCAGTGTGCTGATGGAATGTGGGAGCATAGGAGGCTACAGTGCACAAGGGTAGAGTGTGCCAGACAATCCATCACCTGAACCCAGAAGGCTGCTTTCTCTACTCTTCCTCAATGAGAGGGTCTCCGGGGCTGAGAGTTCTAGAGTACCTTAACCCTAAGTTATTATTTCCCAATGGGTTAAGGGGGACTAAAATCTTTGTCTCACAGTGTCTAGTACTCACTAAACCACTGTGAAGGGAAGTCTCTATTTGAAACATAGCAGAGAGCAAAGAGAGGGGATATCCAAGGGAGTAGAGAGACACAAATCAAGGTAATAGCAGAGAGCTTTTGGTCCATGTCTTTAGGACTCCAATCAAGTCTTTACTGGGATTTGAACTGGATGCAGTAAATTGGAAGCAGGGGCAATTGCCTCTTGGGAAAAAAGTAGTAAGTAAAATCACTTAACGTCAGAAAATTGGTTTATAGTTGAGGAATTCATAGAGATAGCCACTCTGGGAGTCTTTGAATTCTCCTGAATTTGGCGAAACCATAAAACCTACAGGCCGTCCATGCCTGGCCTCTGGCCACCCTCCTAGGTGACCTAGTTCAGCCCCTCAAATATTCCCCTATCCACAAGCTGTGACACTCCTTCCACGTTGTGAGTCCAGTATCTTAGAAAAGCTAAGTCCTGTAGCCATCCGCTGACATTGTGATTTTCCTCAAAGTGTTGCTGAAGAGTCAGAGTAAGATTTTACAGGGTCTTAACTAATCTTTTCTCTCACTTTAGCAACTTTCAGCAGGATGGGGGAGGGAGGGGAAAATCATGGGCTTTTCCTCACCTAGAAGGACAAAATTTTGTTGCTTCAAGCAAAGTGGTGGAAGCCTTCTGAAGCCATGCAGGAAGTTGCTGGGACAGAACACTGAGGAGTTTTGTACCACTTTGTCTTCCCCGTTGAGCACCATCTGAGCTGTCAAACTTTGCTGCCAAGGGGGGTGAATCAACTTGCAGCATGGAATAAGTGGGGAGGTAGGAGGCTTCTGTGACACAGATTTGCTGTGCGTGTTCCCAGGGTTTCCAGGACTGAGGAGACTTCATAATTGGTTGAGAGCAGACAGACTTTTTGGCCAATCAGACTCAGAGCTGAGGTGGGAGATCTGCTCTTCCTGCCCGCCTCTCCTCCTCCAGCTCCCCAGCTCCACTCAAATTCAGTTCCCTCCCCCTCTGCCCACCCCCGCTATTGGTGACTAAGAAGAACTGCTGTAGGCAGGCAAACCTCGGAGCAGTTTTTAAGAGGCTAGAAGGAGACATAAGACTTTTCAGCTGCTGCATTGCAAGCCCTGGGTCTACCTTGGAGACAGGAGAGCACAGAGTTACTCTCCAGGAAGGGACTTCTGGGTCATGGGGCCCAAGACACCCCCACAGCTCGCTGGGAAATGGCAAGTGCTGTGCATGTTGTCCTTGTGCTGCTGGGGCTGGGTGTCTGGGCAGCTTCGTTACTCAGTGGTGGAGGAGTCTGAGCCGGGGACGCTGGTGGGGAATGTTGCTCAGGATCTGGGCTTAAAATTGACAGATCTGTTGAGCCGCCGACTGAGGCTGGGCTCTGAGGAGAATGGGCGCTATTTTTCCCTAAGCTTGATGAGTGGTGCTCTGGCAGTGAATCAAAAGATTGACCGAGAGAGCCTGTGTGGAGCCAGCACCAGCTGCCTGCTGCCAGTTCAGGTGGTGACTGAACACCCTCTGGAGTTAATCCGTGTAGAGGTAGAGATCTTGGATCTCAATGACAACTCTCCTAGCTTTGCCACCCCTGAGCGAGAGATGCGCATCTCAGAATCAGCGGCAGCTGGGGCACAATTTCCACTGGACAGTGCCCAGGACCCTGATGTGGGCACCAATGCCGTGAGCTTTTACACTCTAAGCCCCAACAGCCACTTCTCTCTGAATGTGAAGACCCTAAAAGATGGGAAGCTGTTCCCAGAGCTGGTGCTAGAGCAGCAGTTGGATCGTGAAGCCCAGGCAAGACATCAGCTGGTGCTCACTGCTGTGGATGGGGGCACCCCAGCCCGCTCAGGGACCACCCTAATCTCTGTCATCGTGCTGGACGTCAATGATAATGCTCCAACCTTCCAGTCCTCAGTTCTGCGTGTGGGACTCCCAGAGAATACACCTATGGGTACACTGCTGCTTCGCCTCAATGCCACTGATCCAGATGAGGGCACAAATGGCCAAGTAGATTATTCTTTTGGAGACCATACATCTGAGGCAGTGCGGAATCTCTTTGGCCTAGACCCTAGCAGTGGAGCAATCCATGTGTTGGGTCCCATAGACTTTGAGGAGTCAAGTTTCTATGAAATTCATGCAAGAGCCCGTGACCAGGGACAGCCAGCCATGGAGGGCCACTGTGTGATTCAGGTGGATGTGGGGGATGCAAATGACAATGCCCCAGAGGTGCTACTGGCCTCTTTGGTCAACCCTGTGCTGGAGAGCACGCCAGTGGGCACAGTGGTGGGGTTGTTTAATGTGCGGGACCGAGACTCAGGTAGAAATGGTGAAGTGAGCCTTGATATCTCTCCAGACCTGCCGTTTCAGATTAAGCCTTCTGAGAACCACTACTCACTGCTAACCAGCCAGCCCTTGGACCGGGAAGTCACATCCCACTATATCATCGAGCTGCTGGCCAGAGATGCTGGCTCACCTCCCCTGCACAAACATCTCACTATCAGGCTCAACATTTCAGACGTTAATGACAATGCACCGCAATTCATCCAGCAACTCTACACTGCTTACATCCCAGAAAACCGGCCTCCAGGCTCCCTTCTCTGTACTGTGGCTGCCTCAGATGCAGATGCTGGGGATAATGCCCAGCTCACCTATTCTATTGTAGGAAGTCAGGTTCAGGGAGCCCCAGCCTCCTCCTTTGTCTATGTCAACCCTGAGGATGGAAGGGTCTTCGCCCAGCGTACCTTTGACTTTGAATTGCTGCAGATGCTGCAGATTGTGGTGGGGGTTCGAGACTCTGGCTCGCCCCCATTGCATGCCAACACATCTCTGCATGTGTTTGTCCTAGACCAGAATGATAATGCCCCGGCTGTGTTGCACCCACGGCCAGGCCGGGAACACTCAGCCCCCCAGCGTCTCCCTCGCTCTGCTCCTCCTGGCTCCTTGGTCACCAAGGTGACAGCCGTGGATGCTGATGCAGGGCACAATGCATGGCTCTCCTATTCACTGTTGCCACAGTCCACAACCCCTGGACTGTTCCTCGTGTCTACCCTTACTGGTGAGGTGCGCACAGCCCGGGCTTTACTGGAGGATGACTCTGACACCCAGCAGGTGGTGGTCCTGGTGAGAGACAACGGTGACCCTTCTCTCTCCTCTACAGCCACAGTACTGCTGGTTCTGGAGGATGAGAACCCTGAGGAAATGCCCAAATCCAGTGACTTCCTCACACACCCTCCTGAGCGTTCAGACCTTACCCTTTATCTTATTGTGGCTCTAGCAACCGTCAGTCTCTTATCTTTAGTCACCTTCACCTTTATGTCAGCTAAGTGCCTTCAGGGGCACGCAGATGGGGACGGGGGTGGGGGCCAGTGCTGCAGACGCCAGGACTCTCCCTCCCCGGACTTCTATAAGCAGTCCAGCCCCAACCTGCAAGTGAGCTCAGACGGCACGCTCAAGTATATGGAGGTGACGCTGCGGCCCACAGACTCCCACAGCCGTTGCTACAGGACGTGCTTTTCACCGGCCTCCGACGGCAGTGACTTCACTTTTCTAAGGCCCCTTAGCGTTCAGCAGCCCTCAGCTCTGGCGCTGGAGCCTGACGCCTTCAGGTCCCGCTCTAATACGCTGCGGGAGCCGAGCCAGGTGAGGGGCTCGGTGCCGCCCCGGGCCACCCCTGGGGGCGACACTGGAGAAGCCCCCGGTCCTCCTAAGGGACTCTGAACTTGCATCCACTCCTCTAGGGTGGCTCAGTCGCTGGCTGCGCTCACTCGGGACCACTGGACTGATTGCACGGAACCAGAGGAGTGGCCGAGGCGGGATGGGACTGCGAGCTCTGGGAGGTGGTAGCACTGGGAGGTGGTAGCGATTGTGGGCGAGAGGAGGTGGGACCGACCCCCGCCTCCGCACTCAGAAAAGGATGGGGTCCCACCGAGCTTCCAGTGAATATCTGGCGATTTTCGCGGGTGTTGCGGGTCCCGGGTGGAGACAGTCACAGATCCACCCCTGCAGCCAGCCTCCTCGGCGCTGCTCCCGCACGTGCCGCCAGTCTTTAGGTTTCCTCTTTGGTTTCTCCCCACTCCTCAGTCTGTAACGTCGCTGTTATCCTCGAACCTCCCTGCCCCCGCACTGCCCAACCGCAAGTCGGCAGGACTTAGGTGCGCGCTCAGGGCTCACGCGGGTCCTCCCTGCAGGCCACACCCATGGGCTGCACCCGGTGCGCGGGCTTGCCATGCCTCACCAATACAGGTGCGCGCACATGCACCCCCCATGCACTGGGGCTTACACGTACACCAGCTTGCACTGCCACTCGCTCGCTGCCAGGTTCACACGGACTGTCACAACCCTCCTCCGCCGGCCTCAGAGGTACTCACGGCTGACTGTGCGCGCCCTGGTACGGGTCCCAGGTCGCGGCCGCCCAGACCAGCTTAGGGCCCCGAAGCCTCCTCCCATCCGCGTCCTGGCACTGCCCAGGCGGCGCCGGAGCGCTGGAGTGACTCTTGGCGCTCTAGGGTGGGACACTATGACCCATGGGCCGGCTGTCCCGCCGGGCCTGGAGCTCTGTGCAGAGAGCAAAGGCCCCTCAGGCCAGAAGCTTCAGCAGGCTGAGCGGCCCTGTGGCCCAAGGTATGGCGGAACTCGGCCTTGAGCGAGTGAGCGGGCCTCTATGGGACAGCGGGCCTGGGACTCCAGTGGCACCAGCGGCCCCTTCCTCCCGGGGAAGTGGGAGCCTGGAGCGCCTGGGCTCTGGGCGCTCAGAGACAGGCTCTTGGCTCCGTCGTGACCGCAATGTGCCCAGTGATCTAGGGTCAGGGCTTTGGAGGTTACCAAAGTATTTGAGACTCTAGCAATTCCTTTCTCCTATGGCAGCTGGAAAGCCACAGTCCCTGCCAGATGCCAGGGTGTCCTTATATGTGAGGAAACTATGATAGTAAAAAACACAAGTTTCGACAACCCCAGGAGATTTTATTCAAAATATATCTATGCCTAGCTCTACCCCTACTGAATCGGAGTTAATATTTGAAACACTCCCAGGTGATTTGGTAGCTGATTGAGAGAGCCTTACTGTACACCTCGGAGAGCCACATCGTCTCATCTGCTCTTCCCACCACTGTTGTTGGATAGGTACTAACATCTCCATCTTATAACTGTTTTACAGAGATCAAGTGGCTTGCTGAAGTCCATAGAGCAAGTGATAGTCAGTCTAACCCTGGTCTGTGTAACTCTAGAATTTGTGCTTTTAATCACTTAGCACTGGGAACTTGCAAAGCTTGAGGACAGGAGAGAGGGTTTGCCTCTGCTGGCATGGGGCAGGAGTGAGGTCTTTCCCTTTTAGGACCTGACATGAGAAAAGTCTTCTGGGGCTCCTCTTCCCTGAGCAGCTCTCACTGAACAAACTTGGACCTGTTGTCCTTCTGTGGGTTGAGTTTTGTCGGACTCCCTTTCCTCCAATCATGCTACCTGCACCTCCGTGTAGATTATCCTGTGTCTAAGAATACAGGGGCTGAGGGCTGCACATCCTGGAGCCCTTCTCCATGGCAGCCCCCAGAATGGTGCTAGTGCCCCTGAGGCACCTGGGATGCTAGATTTCTGGATTCTGCTCACATCACTGCCCTCTGTGAGCCTTGGGGTGAGTCACTGGCAGTCGTGGGGCTTCCTTCTCCCCAGTGTCATCTGACATGCCCACACTTTTTGCTCCCAGGAGCAAGTGTGAGTATTAACTGCCAGCACATCCCAGAATCAGTGAGGAGATGGCTGCAGGAGTGCTCCGTGAGCAGTGTGTGTGATGTGATGACATACCCCCATGAGGGACTAGAGAGTAAAGTGGCTGGCCAGAGCCTCACACCTTCAGCCAGGTGGGAGATGGCTACAGATCAGCCCCATGGGAGCCCTGGTGACTTAGCTGGCTCTGCCTAGAGGCTGTGGGAGCTTGATCCCTCCCGCCTCCATCCCAACCATTTTCTGTCTCAGACAGAGCAGCCTTGTTCTCGCCTCCTTAGTTACAGACCATTGTCTGGCATGGAGTTCTGGGGGTGAGAAGTGTCCTGGGACTTGGATGCCCTGCAAAGGGCCAGTCTGGCATGACTCCTAAATTAATAATGTATTTAGCTGTGGGAAGAGATCCTTGAGAGCCAAGGGCCCGAGGGAGTTGTCCCTCTGAATGTATCACTGCACAACCTGGCATGGAAAGGGTTACCGGGAGCAGCAGCCATCTTGCTGCAGAGGATGCTTTGTTCCCAGCTGAGGAGTTGAATAAAGTCATTCTAGGGCTGGTGGAATTCTCATTTAAAAGCCTCCTCTGCCACTTTTGGGGGCCTTCTCTGCACCTCTTTTCCTGGTTCCACAGAAGACATCTTCAGCCCTTGAATTTTGGCTCAGAAGTTCTGTCTCTAGAGGCAGGGGGGAAGAGGTCGTTTCTTTAGCAAAAGAATCTGGGCTTGCTCACTGTGGTCAAATGACATTGATCTCTTGGTGGTACCTCGGACCTGAGGTATATTTTGTCTCTGGAGATGAGTCTACCCCTCCCCCCTTATCCCATTTTCTTCTCTGTGCCCACTCCCCTCCTTCTCCCCCGGCCCGTCTCCAGGGGTCCAGGTGCCATTCTGACTTCTCATGGGTACTCAGCCCCTCTCCCTCTGTTTTCTCCACAGCAAGCCCCGCCCAACACGGACTGGCGTTTCTCTCAGGCCCAGAGACCCGGCACCAGCGGGTAGGTGACTGATTCTCCAGCCCACCCTCTTCTCTGCGGCATTTTCTCAGTGATGACGTGGGAGGAGATGGGGGGAGGGCTCAGCATTTGCTACAAATGGCTTCTTCCCTCAGTTCGAGCTTTCAGGGAGGTCTTGGTGTATTGGGGGCTGGCACACAGACCCCAGCAGGAAGAGGTGTGTACCTTGACTATTCTGAAAGCTCTATGCACATGTTCATACTCCCTCCTCCTCCCCGCCACCTGCACCTTTTGCTATCTCCTGAGGGCTCTCTGGGACCAAAGGATGGTCTTAAGCTGGTCTCTGGGTGGAGGGGAGGCTTTTTATACCCATCTACTTCCTAGTCCCCCTCCTCCGAGTTGAGCAGGCTCCATCCTAACCTGGGGTTCAGGCACAGAAACGTGGGACTGGAGGGGGAACAGGAGGAGGCTGTCAGCAGTCAGAGCCTCGCCAGAGCTTGCCAGGAAGAGCCAGGGGGCGGGGCAGGGAGCTCCTGCAGCTTTGGGGAAAGTGGAGGCAGCACAGCTGGAGATGGGACTGTGGAGGGAAAGCTGCCCTGGGGATGGGAAGGGACAGGTCTTCCTGGTCCTCCGCCCTCTGTCCCCCACTTGTCCGGCCCTTTCTCGAGTCTGTGTCTCTGCCACTCTCTCTCATCTCTGCACCCTTCCCTCAGTCTCTATCTCAGTTTGCTGTCCCTGCCTCTCCCTGTCCGTCTCTGTCTCAGTTTCTGTCTTTATTGCTGCATCTCAGTCCCCACCGCCGTGTCTACTTGGTCTACGCCTGCCATGGTGTAGGCACTCAATAAATGTGGAATGAATGAATCAATGTGACTCTTCCTTAGACTCCGTCTCTTTCTCCTTTTCTGTCTCTGCCTCCCTGTCCTTGTCCTGGACTTCTTTTCTGTTTCTCCTTCTTTCACCATTTCCTAGTGTCCTTTCCGTCCTTCTGTCTCCAGTCTCTGTGTATCCATGTCTGTTGTCTGTCTTTTTCTGCCTCTCTCAGTCTCTTTCTCTGTTATTCTTTCTTTATCTCTCTGTGTTTCATTTATTCTGTCTTTTCCTCTGAGCCTCTGTCTCTGTCTCTCATTCTTCGTGCTTGTGGGCAAGCCAGCACACACAGGCGGGAGGGGGGCGGAAGGGGGGCACACTCTCTTCCTCCCCCGCCCCCGCACACACAGAGCCTTTGATCGCTGCCCTCCACCACAACCCTCCCATCCAGACAACCCCAGCTGCTCATTTCAATCTGGTATGAATTCCTGCTGAGACAGGAACCCCCTGCGGGTGGAGGAGGGGGGACTTGCAGCGGAAAGACCTTCCGTTGGTCTGAGGGGAGTGGGCTGGGCTCTGGGCCAGGCCTCCCTGCTAGAAATCAGGAGCCTGGAGGAGTCCAGGAGCCCAGGGAGAGATGCAGGAGTTTGGGCCACCTTCCCCTGCCTCCTCGATGGTCAGCCACTTGCTGCCCACATTTGCCAAGATGCTATAGATGCTGAGCTTCTGGTCTTGCTCTCTCCTCCTTCCCCCAACAACCAAACCCTGCTGCTTAGGAGATCTTGATGTGTGGCAGAGATTCCAGCTCCTGGGCATGCATAGTCCTGTCACTGGCTTTAGGAACTCTAAGCACTTCCTAGAAGGCCCCTAAAAAAGCAGCAAACCAGAAGTCTTGTCATTTTTGCTCCTCTTTTTTTTTTTTTTTTTTTAATTAAAGAGACAGGGACAAGGTCTAACTCTGGGGTGAAGTGGCTTAATCACAGCTCACTGCAGCCTCAAACACCTGGACTCAATCGATCCTCCAGCCTCAGCCTCCTGAGTAGCTAGGACTACAGGTGTGGGCCACCACATCCAGCTAATTTCTTATTTTTTATAGAGATGGGGTCTGGGCCCAAGTGATCCACCTGCCTTGGCCTTCCAAAGTGCTGGAATTACAGCTGTGAGCCACCTGGCTGGCCTTGCCCCTCCTTTGACCCCAGCTATCTCCCTTCTCTCTGCTGGCCTTACCAGCCTTCCCATAGGTTATTCATTAAATCATTCATGTACTCACTCATTTAACAAATCTTTATTGAGCATCTGCTATAAGCCAGGCTCTGTGCTAAACCTTGGGCCAGAAGTGTGAATAAGCAGACATGATCGCTGAACTCATAGGCTTCACACTTACACACACAAATCACACTTAAAAAAAAATCTTGTTACAAATCATAGTAAGTTCTGAGAAGAAGAGAGCAGTGTGAGTGTAAAAGGGAGGGAAATCGGGGTGGCTTCTAAAAGGAGGTGACAACTAAGCTGAGGCTATGAGAAGTACTGAACAATTTAGGTTCCCTCTACCCATCCCCACCCCAGGCCATATGCTGGCCCTGAAGCAAAATTTACTGCAGAATTCACTGTTGAACCTGGAAGCCCTACCAATTTCCTCTCATGCTCTCTGAAGTGAGCCCCTTGCCCCTGCCTCAAGTCCTTTCTCATCAAATGAGAGGCTTAGTGGCCTGCAATATCTGTGGGAGCTGTTGGAGAGATGGGGGAGAAGGCTCAGTATTTCTCTCTCTCTGACTCTCTCCTTCCTTAGTTAACTTGTGAGGGATGGGACCAATATTTCTGATTCAGCAGCTCTAAAGTGGCCAAGATGAAATAGGCATTAGGGACCCGTCCAGCAACTTCAACCTCCCTTCTTCATTTATTCAACAAATAGTTAGTAAGCACCTTCTATAGGCCAGGCAATGTTCTAGGTATGGGAGATATAAACAGATACAATCCCTGTCCTCAAAGAGTTTACAGTGCATTGAGGGACACCAATATTAACCAAATAATCACAAAAATAAATGTAAGATTGCAGCTATCATAAGTGCTACGAAGAGCAGCAGTACCTGCTGGTAAGAGCATATAAGAGGGATTTGATCTAATCAGGGAACAGGAGGACATCCAGGAGGAAATGAGGTTGTGCCGAGATCTGAAGGAGGAATACTAATTTACTAGCTGAAGAGAAGGAAGAGTATTCCAGATGGAGGGAAGGGCATATGCAAAAGCCTAGTGGTGAGGCTTCCCAGGATCAACAGAATGATGGAATTTTCGCTTTGCTGCCACTTGATGAGTAAATTGGAGACAGGAGATGAAGAGGGGAGATTTCTCTTATTCAATCTAACCCTACTTCCAGCCCTCCACTGCTTCTCTGCCCCACCTCGTCCCCACATCTTGTCCCTGCCCTCCAGCCTAGTCTGGGCAGGCACACCAGATTCACAGCAGGGATGGTGTTGAGTTCTTCAGTAAACCTGGTTCAAGTTCAAGTCAGTGCTGGGTCACACTGACTGGACAAAAGGGGAAAAGATTCACTTTCTGAAGTCCCTGCCTGCCACATGCTCCTCCTCCCCACCACTATCCCTTCTCAGGTCATCCTTTTGGCTTCTGATTCCAGTAGCTGTTGTCCTAAGCTCTGAGCCCAACAACCCATTTCTCCCTTCTGTAACCGGGGCCCCGCCCTGCAGCTGTTCTCAGCCTCTGCATGGAGGAGAGTCTCATTTGGCTCCCCTGGTCTCCTTTGATGGCTCTACACTACCATTCCCCAACTCTGGATCCCTTTCCAATCCTCCTCCTCTGAGAGACACTATCCCTGCTCTCTCTCAGTTTGGGCAGTCATTCAACAAACAAATAGCCACTTAACTTTTTTTCTGCTTATAAAATAATACACGCTCATTATAGAAGCATGAGAAATAAGCCAGGTGCAGTGGCTCACACCTGTAATCCTAGCACTCTGGGAGGCAGAGGTGGGAGGATCACTTGAGGCCAGGAGTTAGAGACCAGCCTGAGCAACATAGCAGGACCCCCACTCTACAAAAACTTTTTAAAAATTAGCCAGGTGTGGTGACGCAAGTCTGTAGTCCTAGCTATTCAGGAGGCTGATGTGGGAGAATCTCTCGAGCCCAGGAGTTTGAGGTTGCAATGAGCTATGATGACACCACTTCACTCTGGCCCAAGCAACAGAGTAAGACCCTGTAAAAAAATAAGAAAGAAATAGAAAACAATTTTTAAAGAAAAACCACCTATAACCTAGGGACTACCACCAACTTGTTATTTAGTATGAAAATTTTCAAATACATACAAGAGTAAAGGGAAGGATATAATGAACCTGAATGATCCTGCTATTCACCTTCACCTAACACCCCAGCTTGCTTCGCTTATATCCCCAGCCTCAGCTCCCCCTTGGATTATTTTTAAGCAAATCTCAGACATCATATAATTTCATCTGGGTCTTCACTATCTTTTGCAGAGGAGTCTTTTATAAGGTCCACATTTCGTATTTGGTTGAGTGTCTCTTATGTCTCTTAAGCTCTTTTAACGTCAAAGTTTCCCCTCCATCTTTCATATTCACAATTTATTCATTCAATCACTAACATTTTCATGTGTATCTTTCTAAACTTTTTTCTTTGTGTAATCAAACAACATGCACAGGCTTCTTTTTAAAAAACCTGATTTACCTAAGTCAATTATTCACAAACTTCTTCACACTTTTATGTGACACTTTATAAGCACATCAAAAATTTTTATTCCCAGTCAACTGGTATATTTCTTACCAGTTTTTTAATAGTAGTTGAGGTCACACTGTCCATCAGTATTGTGGCCTATTATTTCCCTCTTTGCAATGTATCACAAGAATTTCCCCATGTTGTTAAAAATGCTTCAAAAATGTTTTAATTGGTGCATTATAGGCCCTCACATGAACATATATATATATATGTATATATATATACACACATGTTTTTTCAAATGCTAATAGGCTTTTACTACATTAAAAAAATGCACATGCATTTACATTTTAACATAATTAAATCCAGGCTGTTGTCAGTGTGACTTTCCCAGATTTCTTACTTTTTTTTAAACATGATGCAGGGAATACTTTATTATAGCCCAGCCTATGCGATGCTCCTTCATACACACACATACCGGTGCACCAGGTTACCAGCTCCATGGGGCAAGAATTGTATCTATCCTCTCTTAAATCCCAGGGCCTGTCACAGGCACTGGCACATAGTGGGGTGCTCAGAAAATGCTCAACTAAATGTAGTCTGTCTCCTCCATTTTTAACTTTGCACTATTCCCCAAATCCTGGAAGAGTCCCTTATAGGGGCGCACTGGGGCTCCAGGGCCTCCTTGCTGAAGCCCGGTATGTTGTTATGTATAAGATCATAGGCTCTGCAGTCATATTGGCCCTACTTTCAGGTTGCAGCTCTGTTGGTTACCAGCTGTGTGACTCTGGGAAAGTCTCTCGACCTCTCTGAGCGCTGATTTCATCTGCTGGAAAATAGAGATAATCATAACACTTATCTGCAGGGTGGTTCTGAGAAGGAAATAGACAATAAATATATCACCCAGACAGCCCAGTACCCAGAGAATAGGGAACTCTCAGTAAACGGTTAAGAAAGAAAGAAGTCTTTCCTCCTTCACTCACCTCTTACCCAGCTTCAAAGAGCTGGTAGCCAGCCCACCTGTTTGGCCTCCCATCTTCAACCATTTCCCAGATTTCCGAGGACTCCTCCTTTTTTCTTTTTCTTGTTTTCTTTTCTTTTTTTTCTTTTTTTCTTTTTCTTTTTTTTTTTTTTTTTTTTTGAGGCAGAGTCTTGCTCTGTCACCCTGGCTAGAGTGCAGTGGCATCATCATAGCTCACTGCAACATCAAACTCTTGGGCTCAAGCGATCCTCCTGCCTCAGCCTCCTGAGTAGCTGAGACTACAGGTGTGCACCATGATGACTGGCTAATTTTTCTATTTTTAGTAGAGACAGGGTCTTGCTCTTGCTCAGGCTGGTCTTGAACTCGTGACCTCAAGCAATCCTCCCACCTTAGCTTTCCACAGTGCTAACAATACAGGTGTGAGCCACCTCGCCCGGCCAGGACTCCTGCTTAATGTCCAGCCCATCATAGTTTCAGGCCTACCCTTCCAACTCACCATCATTCCCTCAACACCACTGTCCTTCACAGGGCACGCTTCTGACCTGTGGCATCTGATCCTGTGGTCTCCCCCAAAACCCTACAGCTCTCTTCCCTGCTGTCCCACCCCTACTCGTCTGCTCTCACCACTTCATCCCATTAGGCCCCTTCACCTGGGCCTGAGACCACCTGCCTGGGCCCAGCAGAGAGCTCAGTGAGGTTGGAGGTCAGGACTCCTGGGTTTCCATGGAGACAGAGAGGCCCGAGGCCCCATCCCTGGGCTCCTGTTCTCCCAGAGGAACCCCACACTCAGCCCCTTCCCAGAGGCAAGAGCAATATCTTTAAATACTTAAATCCAATCATGACAACCCCCTTTTTAAACACTTCAGACGCTTCCCAGAGCTCTTAGGATGAGACCACCACCTCCCCTTGCGGCAGCCATACTGACTTTCTCTTAGTCTTTGAATTCACAAAGTTCCCTCCAGCCTCAGAGCTTGGGCTACTCCCTCTGCTTGGAAAGCTCTCCCCCGCAACACTACCCCTCTCCTAGGGAGCTTAATTTCACACCTCAACTTTTTATTTTGAAATGTTTCAAACCTATGGAAAAGTTGAAAGAATAGTATGATAAACATGTGAATACATACTGTTTACTGTTTCTACATGGATTCACCAATTGTTAATATTTTGCATGTTTTATCTTTGCTCTCTCTCTCTCTCTACACACATACACATGCACACATATTTTTTGAACCATTTGAAAGTGAGTTGTGCACATCATAGCATTTGAAATATTTCAGTTTATGTTTCCTAAGAACGAACATTCTCCTATATAACCATAAAGAAATTATCACATTTGAGGAATTTAACATTAATACAATAATATACAAGCAAGTTTTCATAAATATTCCCAATGTCTCATTTTGGCTGGGTGCAGTGGCTCACGCTTGTAATCCTAGCACTCTGGGAGGCCAAGGGGGGAGGATCGCTTGAGCTCAGGAGTTCGAGACCAGCCTGTGCAAGAGTGAGACCCCATCTCTACTAAAAACAGTAAAAATTAGCCAGGTGTGGTGTTGCACACCTGTATTCCCAGCTACTCAGGAGGCTGAGGAAGGAGGATCGCTGAAGCCCCAGGAGTTTGAGGTTGCTGTGAGCTAGGCTGACAACACGGCACTCTACCCAGGGTGATAGGGTGAGACTCTGTCTCAAAAAAAAAAAGAAACATATAATGTGTCATTTTAACCTGTTTTGTTTTGTTGTTGTTGTTTTAATCCAGAATTCAATCAGGGAAACATCAATTGCATTTGATTGCCATGTCTCTTTCCTCTCCTTTAATCTACAACAGCATCCCTACCATTTTTGTTTGTTTGTTTTTGTGACATAGATATTTTCTAAAGAGTCCAGGCTGATTGTCTTTTAAACTGTCCCACAATCTGGATTTGCTGATTATTTTCTCATGGTTAGATTCATGTTAAACGGCCTTGGTAAGAGTACTCCCTGGGCGTACTTCTCACTGCTCACATCGGAAATCGTTTAAAGTCGGTTTGTCCCATTGTCAATGACGCTAAATTTGTTCATGTGGTGAAAGTGGTGTTCCCAGATCTCTCCATCATAAAGATATTTTTAAATATTTGTGATTAATAAGTAATCTGTAGATAACACTTTCAGACCTGTAGCAACCCTTCATGCAATTTTAGTATTTACTGATGATCCTTGCCTGGGTCTGTTTTTACATCGGTAGTTACGAAGTGGTGATTTTTCTGTCATTCCTTCCACATTTATTTGCTGGCATTTTCCTGCAGATCACTTGGATAATTTCTTCAGATTTAAATTCACTGTCTTGTCCTCAGGAAGCCTAGACTGATTGAGCTCCCTAACCCTGACCAGGACTCTCCTCATACCCCCTTTTAGCCCCTGCTCTTGGGCTCCATAGCACTTGACACAATTGCTATTAATTTACTGTGTAATTATTTAATATCAGCCTCTCAGTGCGCACCATGAGCACCATAAAGACATTTGTGTCATGTTCGCAGCTATAGCCCAAGCACCTAGCCCAGTGTGTGGCACACAGTAATTGCTCAACAAATATGTGTTAATAAATGGACCCAGAATTCAAACTCTTCCCACTTTTGGGAAGGAGGAATGAGATTCCTGCTTTCCCTTCCAAACCTAACTTTATGTTTGTTGTGACGGTGTAGAGATCACATACAGCAGCTGTGTGCTCTGTTCTGAGTCTTAGACTTAGTCCAGCTACTTGGAGATCAGGAGATCAAGAGATCACAGATTAGGAGAAATCTTAGGCAGGGACAGACCTTAGAAAAATTGTGAAGTTCTTAGTTGTGCATTTTTACGCGTGCCCCTCCCACATGTGCGCATGCGCGCGCGCACACACACACACACACACACACACACACACACACACACACACACACACTTTCATGCCTTCAAGGCCTGCCCTGCAGCCGTTCCCATGGTGCCAAATCCTTCTTATCTCATAGTGACTTAACTCTCTTCACTGACCTCTTCCTGCTTGTTCAGGCAACAAATATTTATTGAGGAACTTCTCTGTGCCAGACGGTGCCCACAATTCTCTAATGGGCAGACTGTGTGTGTGCCAGGGCTATTTCCCCCTCCCCCTACCAACTGAAGTAATTTACTTCTTGAAAATTAAAAAAAACAAATTATGGTAATTGTCACTATGGGCCAGGCATGGTGGTGCACGCCTATAATCCCAGCTAGTGGGGAGGCTGAGGTAAGATGATCGTTTGAGCCCAGGAGTTCAAGGCTGCCGTGAGCTATAATGGCACCACTGCAGTCCAGCCTGGGTGACAGAGAGAGAGCCTGTCTCCAAAAAAAAAAAAAAAGAAAGAAAGAAAAAAACAAAAGAGTTGAGTTGAAATTCCCCTTAGGGTTCTTTTATAGTTTAGTATTTTTTAAACTTGTGAATCATTTCATGTTTTTGTTTTCAGTGCTCAGAGCTTCTAAAAGTCTCAGTTAGGTCCAGGTGCCAGGCTTCGTGCTAGGTGCTTCAGCAGGAAGCAGGCAGACACGGGCCCCGCCTCACAGAGGTCAGTGTGGTGGAGGGGCAGACAGATACAACAGCAGTCACAATGTGACCAGTGCCACCATGGGGCAGCCACTGGGGTGGGAGCCCAGTGGAGGCACCTGACCCAGCCTGGGTGGGTTTAGGGCTCCACTCTGATAAATTTTATTCATGTGACAAGGCACAGGTGGAGGGGCTGGCATTCCAGGGAACACCAGCTGCCCAGGAGGCACAGCAAGAGGGAGCAAGAGGAATAGGGAAGTGCCTCAGAAAAGGTTTGATGATAGAATGTTTGAAGTGGGTCTGGCGTGTTCTTGTAAAATACGATGGGCAGGTTCTTATATGTCCATGGATTTATTCTGAGGGCTTAGGAAGCCATTGAAGTGATCAAATTTGGGTTTTAGAAATTTCTTTCTTCCTGCTCCAGGGCCTCTTGGGGCCTCCTACATCTTCATTTAGGTTCTTTCTAGGTTCCCACCTTTTTCTCTAGCTCTGGAACATTCTCCCCCACTTCCTACCTTCACAGTCCTCAGGAGAGGTTCTGATCTCCCTCACCGTGACCGAAAGCCACGCTCTCTCGTGGGGGATGGGGGTGTGCAATGTATCAAATGCATCTGAGACAGTAGAGAGCTGGGTTTGGGGACTGACCAGTGGGGATCTGGCTTCTGAAGGATTCTATAAGCACCTCCTACCTTGCTGAAAGGAGCAGGTCTTGGGCACGGGGTAGGGATAGGGCACTAGATTTGCAAGCCCTGGGAGGGGACAGGAGGGGCATGAGCTGTGCTGGCCTGGGGACTGTGCTTACCATCCCACTCTCTCCCCAGCTCCCAAAATGGCGATGACACCGGCACCTGGCCCAACAACCAGTTTGACACAGAGATGCTGCAAGCCATGATCTTGGCGTCTGCCAGTGGTAAGTGGTGCCAGTGTGTGGGATGGGAGACCTGGGGCTCTGGAGTGCTTCCCAGAGCCGCCATGCCCGGAGACTGGATATCAACCTGCAAAGTTTCTCCAGATCTTTCAGCTGTTCTGAGAGGACCTATGATTCCAGGACATAAATCCAGGTTAAGGAACAGCAGAGGGGAGTGAACAAGGAAAGATCCATGAGGAGATGGAAGGAGTAATGGTTACAAGTCTAGCTCTGGAAGGAGACAGCACAAGTCAGGTCCTGGCTCTGCCACTTACTATCCTTGTGACGTTGATCAATTTGCTCAATTTCTCTAGACCTCAGTCTCCTCAGCCCAGAAAATGGGGACAGTGACCCCAAGGGCTGTTGTGAGGATTAAAGAGATGATACCATAGAGCCGAGAGTACCGGGCCTGGCGTGTGCAGGCCCTCCTGCAATGAAAGCGGGCGTGGATATTTCCAGCAGAGAGAACACACTCTGGTTATTGGAGACTCCTTCTCTTTTTGCTGCCCTGAACTCCAGAGCAGGATTTTGGTTTTCCCACAAGGTTAACAAAGAGCCCCACATGTAATAGAAAGTCAGCCAGTGGTTGCTGTCCCTAAAGAGTCACAAGGCTCCTGAGGGGAAACGGAATATTATCATTAGTACTGACAAGCACAGGCTTTGGAGGCAGGCCAATCTGGATTCAAATCCTGGTGCCTCCAGTTAGCTATGAGTCCTTAGGCAAGTTAATAAGCCTCAGTTTCACTTACTATGAAATGGGCACAATATTAACAGATCTCATGGTGGTGCTGTGAGGGCCAAATGTAAAGTCCTCAGTGCAGGATTGGCAGAGAGTAAGGGCACAGTACATAGTGGTTATAATTAATTATTATCTTTATTGACCTATAAGGGTGGAAGGCAGAGTTACAATAATGCCTATTAATAAGGACTGGTTTCTGGAGCAGCAAATCCTGGGTTTATAGGGAGGATTAAGGCATTGGCTTTATTTTTTTTTTTTTTTTTTTGAGACAGAGTGTCACTCTGTTGCCCGGGCTAGAGTGAGTGCCGTGGCGTCAGCCTAGCTCACAGCAACCTCAAACTCCTGGGCTTAAGCGATCCTACTGCCTCAGCCTCCCGAGTTGCTGGGACTACAGGCATGTGCCACCATGCCCGGCTAATTTTTTATCTATATATATATTTTTAGCTGTCCATATAGTTTCTTTCTATTTTTTAGTAGAGACGGGGTCTCGTTCTTGCTCAGGCTGGTCTCGAACTCCTGAGCTCACACAATCCGCCCGCCTCGGCCTCCCAAGTGCTAGGATTACAGGCTTGAGCCACCGCGCCCGGCCTAAGGCATTGGCTTTATAGAGTGAACGGAGAGCCCCGCTCTCCAGGTGAAATCACAGTAATCACCGTAATCACGCCTGGGCACATGCTAAACAAACTTTGTGGGGCTAGAGTCAGTTAATCCTCTTAACAGCTCTACAAGGCAGGTCTGATTACTTACATTTGACAAATGAGAGAACTGAGAAGTCACTTGTCCCCGGGTCCCCAGTTTTTAGCAGTAGAGGTAGGATTCTAACCCAGCTCCACTCCCAATTTCATGCCCTTTCTATGACAGTGACCATGGCTGCCTTTAGATCCGGCCTCAGTTTCCCTTTTAGCTTCCTAGGTCTAGAGGCTAAACTCCCCCTAATGCCCTGTATTATTCTCCTAGATCAGGGTTACCAGATAAAATACAAGATTCCCAGTTAAATGTTGCATGAGACATACTGTAATAAAAAACTTACTCATTATTTACCTGAAATTGAAATTTAACTGGGCACCCTGTATTTTTATTTGCTAACTCTGGCAACCCTAACCGGACGTCTGTGAGGTTAAGTGGGGCCGGCCTGTGGCTGACGCAGGGCCAGAGGAAGGGCAAGTGGCAGGGGCTGCCAGCCTCCTGGGGCACAGCTGCTCCAGGTCTGGTAAGGCTGTGGGTCTAGAGAGGCCAGATACTGAATTTGAATGCGGCAGGTGGCCGGGTCTGGGGAGATGCCAAGTGGGGCTCTTGAGGGAAGTAAACAGGTATATTTAGCTGTTGTGGTCTTGCGCCCTAAGGCCAGGAAGCAGGCTTTTTAGCCTAAATCCAGATGTTAAAAACAGAAATGGAATCAGTATTTATGGCCAAAAACCTTCTCAGCGGGTCCCCCTGGAACAGGGGTCACGAGGTTGGCTCCCCTCCCTTGTCAGGGCTCCACCCCTCCGGCCACAAAGGGCCTGACCCAGGTCTAAGCCTGGGCCCTGGGGAGGGGCCTTGGGGGTGTAGGTGTCGGGTCAGGCCCTGCTCACTTTCGCTGCACGCCTGGTTCCTGGCCCTGGAACCAGAGAGCTCCCTGGAGTCCAGCCCAGCCAGGCCTGTGGGGCTGCCGAGGGCGGGTAGGAGGGAGGGTAAGAGCCAGCCACACATGGAAGGATTTTTAAATAAACATTTGTGGGGAGGTTTGCTCTCAAGGAGGCTGCGGTTTGCAGCTCACCCAGCTCTGGTCTAGCTTAACCGGGCCTCCCTGGGCTACTCTGGAGATGCTGCCTGGACCCTGGGCTGGGGGTGGCCTGGGAGGACAGGGGTGGGAGAGGTAAAGGAGCTGGGAGCTGAGTTTCCCTGAGTAGAGGCCGGCAGCGGGGAGGAGGCGAGCATCATCCCCACCTCCTCCAGACCAGAAGAGGCCCAGGCTCTTGGCGCTCTTCTAAATCTGTTTCTCTTTGGACCAAGAGAAAATCCGGGTCATTGGCCAGTGTGGGTCTTACAGGGAGGCGGGTCTGGAGGGAGGAGCCGCTGAAGAACTGATTCTACAGGAGGTCAAGGCTGGCCATCCAATTTCTTCCCCTCAGATTTACGCATTTGAAGGGAAACTGAGGCCTGAGTGAGGCAGGGCCTTGGCCTGGGTCATATAGCTCCTTAATTGCATGGCTGGCCAGACAGAACCTAGCATCAGTCTCTTTCTATTACACACCGGATTTCCACGTCTTCTCTCCCTCCCGGTCCAGCCCAGCTTGGTGGCAGCTCACAAGGTGGGCAGGGGGTGGCTTTGTCATTTTCACATATTCAGGTGCTTCTCAGAGATCCTGGGTGCATGTAGGATATGGGTGGCCCCGGCTTCTAGTTACTCCGTCAAGCCCTTCCTATATTTCAATTTCTCCCACATCTCTCCTCATTCCCTTCTGTGTGCACGAGCATGAACACGAGACCACCCCCAGCCCCCCTCTGTCTCTGGCGCCTCTGCAGACTCCCCTCCAGCCCCTAAATCACTCCGGAATC
The DNA here is from genome assembly GCF_020740605.2 of Lemur catta. Taxonomy (NCBI): domain Eukaryota; kingdom Metazoa; phylum Chordata; class Mammalia; order Primates; family Lemuridae; genus Lemur; species Lemur catta. The sequence continues at coordinate 7,305,890 of NC_059132.1, forward strand.
CGGGCTCTTTAAAGCCAGATCTGGGCCCCCTCCCCTCGCCCCTTCCATTCCCAGGCAGCTGAGGCTGGAAGAAGCTGAGGCTGGAGGGGAGGGGGCGGGGCGGTCAGGGACCCAGCTCGCTTTGGGAGTTAAATGGGAAAAACAGAGAAACGTCAGCAGAATGGAAGGGCTGAGGGCGGGGCCGCCTGGGGAAGGAGAGGAGGAAGCGGGCAGCTGCTCCCTCCCACCCAAGCCGTCTTGCCCACCCCCAGAAGGCCCCCAGCTCCAGGGATTTGGGACTTGAAATGGAGGCTGTAGAAACCTGAGCGCCAGAGTGTGGACGCTGAAAGACCATCGCGCATCTCTGTCTTCCCCTCTGTGCCCTCCCCCTCTTAGGCCGGCTTTGAAAATATTTCCTGTCTATTTCTCAATCCCTGGTTAGTGTCCCGGGATTACTCAGCCTCTCCGGCTTTAGTCACCCTCCCTGCCCGCTCCAGGGTCTAGGGTGGGGGCACAGGGAGACGGCAGGGAAGCTCTTCTGCCCGCCCGGCCTGGCCTGGGCCTTCCTGGGGCTTTAACTCTCTCCCTGCCACAGAGGCTTTCAGGGCTGCCAGCAGGGAGCCCTAAGGAGTCAGACTCCTGCTTCCTCCGGCCCCGCACCCCACCCAGTCAGGGTGAGCGTATGATAGAGGTGATGGATGACACACACACTGGATGGTGATGACAGTGATGACAAAGGCAGCAGCAAACATCTATTGAACACGTACCAAGTGCCTGGGCACTGAATGAAGCACTGTCACATTTAATCCTCACAAAAATCCTATGAAGTAGGTACTGCTGTATTTCTCAGCCTTTAACGTGCATACACATCACCTGGCGATCTTGTTCAGATGCAGATTCTGAGAGTCTACATTTTGAACAAGTTCCCAGGGGATGCTGAGCTAGGGCCAGTGTGTCCTTCTCTCGGCCCAGTTTCTTCTGTACAGTGGGAAGTTGGGGGAGGTGCTTTTTGATGTCACCCAGCTCTGACACTCTGAGTCTATGCTGCCTACACTGCACCCCGATGTCTGGTTCCCTGAATCATCATCTCCTCCGCCTCATAGAACATGGCTACCCTATCTTCTCCCCACCTCCTTTACCCTCCCAGTAGGGATAAGGTCCAACTGTGGTGGTGGTGGTGGTGGCTAACTATACCCCCAGCATATGCTTAGACTAGATACACCTGAGCCCATGCTTAGACTAGATACACCTGAGCCCATGCTTAGACTAGCTACACCTGAGCCCATGCTTAGATTGGATACACCTGAGCCCATGCTTAGATTGGATACACCTGAGCCCATGCTTAGATTAGATACACCTGAGCTCATGCTTAGACTAGATACACCTGAGCTCATGCTTAGACTAGATACACCTGAGCCCATGCTTAGATTAGATACACCTGAGCTCATGCTTAGACTAGATACACATGAGCCCATGCTTAGATTAGATACACCTGAGCCCATGCTTAGATTAGATACACCTGAGCCCATGCTTAGACTAGATACACGTGAGCCCATGCTTAGATTAGATACACCTGAGCCCATGCTTAGACTAGATACACGTGAGCCCATGCTTAGATTAGATACACGTGAGCCCATGCTTAGACTAGATACACGTGAGCCCATGCTTAGATTAGATACACCTGAGCCCATGCTTAGATTAGATACACCTGAGCCCATGCTTAGACTAGATACACGTGAGCCCATGCTTAGATTAGATACACCTGAGCCCATGCTTAGATTAGATACACCTGAGCCCATGCTTAGACTAGATACACCTGAGCCCGAGTCCTGCTCTAACATACACTGTCTGGCTTGGTCTCGGGCTAGTCTTTTACCTTCTCTAAACCTTGGTTCCTTCATGCATAAAATGGGGATAACACCACATACCTTACTGGGTTGTGGTGTTGAGTTTAAAACCGATTGTGCAAGCCGGGCTAGGTGAGTTATGCCTGTACTCCTGGCACTTTGGGAGGCCGAGGGGAGAGGATCACTTAAGGCAAGGAGTTTGAGACCAGCCCTCATCTCTAAAAAAAATTTTTTTTTAAATTAGCCAGGTGCGCTGACTTGAGCCTGTAGTCCCAGCTACTTGGGAGGCTGAGGTGGAAGGTTTACTTGAGCCCAGGAGTTCAAGACTACAGTCACTACAGTCAGCTGTGATCACACCACTGCACTCCAGCCTGTGACAGAGCAAAATCCTGTCTCAAAAAAAAAAAAAAAAAGTGATCATGAAACATCTAGCAAAGTGCTTGGCACAGAGTAGGCGGTCAAATGCAGTTATGAAATGAATGCTTGGAAGAGCACTCCCCACCTCCACCCACAGACAACGAATAACAGAACTACTGCATACCTACTCTGTGCCAGGCGCTGGTTGGAGAAGGCTTGGAGCATGTACAAACCATGGTCACTGCCCTCCAGGAGCCCATGGTCGAGTACGAAAGCCAAAGGCTCCCTTGGTTAGGGGAAGGATTTGAGAGCCAGTGGCTCAGCCCTGAGGGAAATATTAGCTAGCATGTTTTGAGCACTTACCACGTACCAGGCACTATTCTAGGTACCTTACATACATTTTCTTATTTAGCCTTCACCAAAACCAGAAGAGGTGGTTACTATTATCCCCATTTTTCAGATCAGAAAACTGAGGCAGCATAGGGAGGTTAGGTGGACTTGTCCAGGATCACAGTAAGAGAAAGAGCTAGGAATCAAACCTAGGCTTTCTTACTCCGGAGCCTCTTAACCTATACCCTCAACTCCTTGTGGATAGAGAAGACCTAGGGGACCACTGTATTCGCAGTGCTCAGCATGGTCAGGGCTCAGGGTGCTTTGTAGACATTCACTAACTGCCTATGGTATAAGAGAGTGACAGTTAAGGACCCTGAGTTTAACCTCCATCTGATCTTCCTGTGTCTCCACAGAAGCTGCTGATGGAAGCTCCACCCTGGGAGGGGGCGCCGGCACCATGGGCTTGAGTGCCCGCTACGGCCCCCAGTTCACCCTGCAGCATGTGCCCGACTACCGCCAGAACGTCTATATCCCTGGCAGCAATGCCACACTGACCAACGCAGCTGGCAAGCGGGATGGCAAGGCCCCAGCAGGTGGCAATGGCAACAAGAAGAAGTCGGGCAAGAAGGAGAAGAAATAATGTGGAGGCCAGGCCTAGAGCCACAGGGCAGCCTCCCTCCCCAGCCAGCCCAGCTTCTCCTTACCTGTACCCAGGCCTCAGAATTCAGGGCTCACCCCCAGGATACTGGTAGGGGCCAAGGCCATGCTCCCCTTGGGAAACAGAAACAAGTGCCCAGTCAACACCCCCTCTCTCTGCCCCCCAGGGGGTTGAATATGCAAAGGGAGTTCTGCTGGGAACCCCCATCCAATCAATTGCTGTACCCATGGGGGTAGTGGGGTTAGTGTGGACTCCACGAACCATTGTCACACCCCCTTTATTTACAGCTGAACTCCTCCATCTTCCAAATTAATCAGGCCCATCCATCCCCTGCCTCCCTGCCCGCCCCACCTCACTCCTTCAACAGTTCCTCTCTCTTGAGTGAGGGGGTTGGGGTGTTGAGGTACCAGGTGACCTAAAAAGGCTCATAGTTCTGAAGAGTTGGAAGGACATCATGACCTCTTGGCTTCTCCTTCGATTCTCAATCTTCCCCCAAAGCATGGTTTGGTCCAGTCCCTTCATCTCCTTCCACACCTGAGACCAATGCTCAAGTTTTGGAGGACAATGGTCACCATCCCCATGGTACTTATGCTTGCTGGATTTAGGGAGAGCATTTTGCTACCAAGCCTCTTCCTTATGCCCTGGGGACCAGTCTTTTGTTTTGTTTTGTTTTTTATTGTTTGATGTTCCCACTGCATGCTGTGACTACCTTACTCCCTCCTCAAACAAGAGACTCCATTGCATGTTCCAAGACAGTATGGGGTGGTAAGATAAAGAAGGGAAATGTGTGTGTGTAGATGGGGGGGATGGACGACGCTTGACCCATCAGTTATCAGGGTCTTTCAGGAGGCTCTGTATGTCCCCAGGGTACTGACCAGATCCCCAAATTTCAGCCATAAACCAATCACCAGGCTGGACCCTCACCCCCCACAAATAGGGCTCAGCCCAGGCAGCCAGCTTTGGGCCGAGCTACCAGGACCAATGGATTTAAACTGGCATTTCAGACCAAGGAATCTCTGAGAAGGTTTAGGATCAGGTCCCCTGGAGGGGTCAGAGGGGCTTCTGTGGGTGCTGGGTACTCACTCCAGAGGTGCCTCTGGTGGAAGCCAGCAGAGCCCCAGCAGGAAGGAAGAGCCAGCTGGGCCCTTCTTAGTCCCTGGGTTGAGAAGGCAAGCAGCTAGAGCAGGGACCAAGTGGACAGACAGTCTCAGCCCAGGATGGGCTTCTCCACAGAGGCCCTGCACTTCTCAAGCCTCGGTCCTTCTCCTTGCCAGGTGCCATTTCTTCTCCGTGAAGGCCACTGCCCAGGCCCCCAGTCCGCCCCCTAGTGGCCAGAGCCTGGTTAAAGTCCCCCAGTGCCTCCTTGTGCATAGAACTTCCTCTCCCCACGCCCTTCTTCTCCCGGGGTCCCGTTCATCCGGCGGGGCTGCCAGAGAACCCCACCCCAGCCCGTACAGTAGTGTAGAGCCCTCTCCCCCCCTTCGGCTGGTGTAGAATAGCCAGTAGTGTAGTGCGGTGTGCTTTTACGTGATGGCGAGTGGGCAGCGGGCGGCGGGCTCCGCGCAGCCGTCTGTCCTTGCACCTGCCTGCGGCGGCCCGTGCTGTGTTTCGTGCTGTGTCCACGCGCTGCGGCGACCCCCTCCCCCGTACTGACCCCTTCTATAAGCGCTTCTCTTCGCATAGTCACGTAGCTCCCACTCCACCCTCTTCCTGTGTCTCACGCAAGTTTTATACTCTAATATTTATATGGCTTTTTTTCTTCGACAAATAATAAAAAGGTTTCTTCTGAAAGGTTGCAGGTTTCTGTGTAAGAGAGGGAGGCTCCCGGCATGTACGGATGAAGCGAAGCCGAGAGGTGTGAGCTGGAAGAAGAGAGGAATCGGGAGGCGATCACTGTGTGCGTCTAGATGTTTCCGAATGGAGGGTGTGTGACTGTCCAATATGGCTGTGTACCCCTGCAGTCCCGTAGTGCCGTGTCACTGTGCGAGAGACTGTGATGCTGCTTGCGGATCTGCACAGCGCTGTGCGGTGGGGGGTTGCGGGCCGCCAGTGAGCGGCCGTCTCCGGGCAGAAGAGGAGACCCCCGCGCGGGCGGGGAGAAGCCCGGCAAAGAGCGCCGGGGAGGGGCAGAGCCGTTTCCTTAGTGCCCGCCCCTTCCCCGCTAAAATGACCTCCCGGGAGCGCCCAGGCAGGCTTCGCGGGGGGAGGACGGACTCTCCTTTGCCCGCCCCCTCCACCCCCACCGCCTAGGGCTTTGGGGAACTCCGCGGAAGGGGACGGAGTGCGGAAGGCGATTCTCCGAGGCGGCGAGACTGTAGGTTGGGCCTCAGTTTCCCCATCTGGAATTCGCCTTCCCGCTCACCTCTCCGCCGCGAAGCTAAAGAAATGGGCGGACTCATCGCTTTCTTGCGGGGGGTCAAGGGGACTGAAAGGACGTGCAGGAAATGAGATCGCCGCAGACCCAGCCCTCCTCCCTCCCTCTCTCGGTGCTTTTCCACGCTCGCCCGGCTCTCCCATCTCCCCGCCCCCTCCGTCCGCCGCCTCCGCGCGCCAAGCACGGAGGGATCCCGAGGTTGCTGCCCCCGGACAAGCCGCGGGAAACACCGGCCTGGCCGGGAGGGGGCGCGGCGGGGGGAGGGGACAGAAACCCCGAGGCACTGGCGTTTTCGGGCGGGTCAGCCAGGCTACGCGGGGGCTGCCTCTGGGCTTCCTCCGCGGCGGAGCCTCTCAGGGCCGGGTCACCGGTTCTGCCAGCTCCGTTAGTCTGTTGTCATGGAAACCAAACCTTCCAACTAAGCATCTGGGGGCGACTTTCTTGCGTGGGAGGAGGGGCGGTGTGCGCGGCTGCTGAGCTGGAAGTACGGTTTTGTTTCTCAGAGCCGGGCTGCGGAGGGGCGGGGTGCCGGGCGCCTGGGTTCTATTCCAGGCACGACGGCAGACTGGCAGGGCACGTGAGCAGCTGTGGTTGGTCCCCTAATTGGTATGTGTCTATAAAGCCCCGAGCCAGAAACGCGTGGCCTCTGGGGGAGGCAGGCAGCCCACCCCCACACCTCCGGCCATACTGGGGAGGCAGCTGCCCAGGCTCCAGGGCTATTTAGAAGGCTTTTATTTCTGGTTCCAGAGCCTGCCCAAATGAGTTTGTGGTCCTTTCTAGGCCCCTCCCTGTCTATCCTGAGTGTGCTCATAGCTTGCAAGGTTTCTTTGTGCAGGTCATAACGCACTCAGACAACTAGGGCTTTAAGTGACAAGTCATCTGGACCATGACCTTGGGCTTCTGACCTCTGCCAGGAAGGCTCAGGTTCCCAATCCAGTGTAAGCCCCTCTAGTCTGGAATGTGGTCTGTGGCCACCAAAAGAGCAGTGGGAGCTGGAAAATGGGAGTCAGATGTCTCCCTCAGCAAGACAAAGATTAAACTATGTAGTGACATCTGGGACCATGGGGTGGTGGGGAGTTAGGACTGAGTTCCAGAAAAGGCTCCAAGCCAAGAGGCAGCAAGGTGAGAGAGCCTGGAGCTGAACTGGGCACCTGCACCTTTACTGAGGGCAAATAGCCCCGAGGTGAGCTCTGGCGGGGCAGAAGCCACCATGTATCAATCATGTCTAACCCTGGGCCCAAGCATAGTGTCTGGCACTTTTAGCTTTTTCGCAATGGCTGGTCAGGTCAACCAGGGGTTTGAGGCAGGAAAAAGAGTAGAGGAGCCTGGACTGGAGTGAAAAGAAAACAGCTCTGAAATTCACAAAAGAGGCTGTGAGGCAGTACTGTTTCAATGCTTTATTAACAGTTGGAAACAAACCCAACAACTGGAGGTGATGACATCCCAGAAGTCCAAGAGGTGAGGGAAACAGATTTGCATTTTGTATCCCCCCTTTTTATTAAATGTATCTTAGCAAAAGTAGATTAAAAAAGAAAGGGTCAAAGTCCCAGATGTCCACCAGCAGGGAGAAGGAGGTGACCCAGGGGAGCAACTGACCCCCTGGCACCAGAGTCGTCCCAGGAACAGCTCAGAGGAGCTGCCCTTGCCCTTTCATACACTGGCTCAGCAGCCAACACTCCTTCCTGGCCGCCAAGGCCTCCTTGTAGTTGCCCTCAAGTCTCCTAAGCTCCCCTCACTCTAACAACTATAATTCCGGGCCCAACCCTAACAGTGCCATTCTTTCTCCCTGGCTGGGCATGGAAAGCTGAAAGGGCCACAGGGAGGGCAAAAATATCACCCTAAGCCAGAGAATCTGAGCTTCCTCTGGCTAGGCCCACCGAACAGTTCAGTTTGCCCGCTGTTGAGAAGAGAGCGGGGGTACAGTGTGCAGGGGCACTTCCTGCGCCCACTTCCCCAGAGTGGCCAGTTAGCATTTGCACATTTGGCTTGATACATTTACTGATTTTATAAAAACTCTTGTGGTCTTAGACCTCCCGCTACTCTTAGGCCTGGCCCAGCTCAACCAAAGAAGAGGTTCCTCCTGCCCCAGAAACGATGCTGGGAGAGAGAATCTGCGCCTTGGCCTCAAGGGTCCGGAAGGCTCGAGGGCCGACGTGAAGGTCCAGGGGCTTTGGGATTGAAACCCCAGGAACTCTGGAACCTCTTACATTATGGAGGGGAAAAGGGGAAGGAAAAGTTTTCTTTAAAAAAGATTTTTTTTTCATACAAAAATAGATCCATTTGCAAAACAATTTCTCAGCCAGGAGGCTCCACCTCCCATTTCCGTGGAGACAGAGGGTGAGGTGTTGAGATGGTCACAATACAGCCCATAGTCCAGGTGAGAGGCACCAAAGCTCTGGGGAAGGCATGAGGGACCTTGGATTGGTAGCCTGGGGGCTAGGACAAAGGGTCCAGAGGGCACAAAGCGTGGTAGCAGGCTAGGGGCAGGTCCCACACTGTCACTATGCCCCCGGCTGCCTGCCACAGGCTCTGGCCTGGGCCATGGCAGAACAGCTAAGTGGTCCAGATCCTTTTTGTATTGGGAGGCCTTTCCCAGGAAGGTGGAGTAAGGGTGGGATTTGCTCCCCACGTCCCTAGGAGCAGCTCCCAATGCCACAACCACTAGTAATAAATAACAATAGCCAGGAGAGGGAAGGGAAGAGCAGAGGTGATAAGCAATGAAAGGAGGAATCTAGCCCAAAGGTTCATAAGCCCCATGCTGTTCTCAGGGCCAGAGAAACCACAAAAGAAAAGCACAAATCCAGCAAGATTGACCTAAGGGAAAGCCCACGGCCCACTAGAAAGTCAGGGGCTGAGGAAGCAGGCTGGGCCTTATCTGAGATTAGGCCCTCTGAGTAACAGGAGACAGGGTTAAGGCAGCAACACGGACCCTGCTTTGGTAATACAACAGCCAGGGCTGGCTGGGTTGGGCTCAGGCCTCCCCCACACTGCCCTTTCCTTGTGGCCTCCAGGCAGCTGAAGCTGTATGTGATGTTCGGAGAGCAGCAGGCCAGAGGGAGAGACAGGGTCAGGGTGGTGGGAGTGGCCACCCCAGAGGAATATCCCCTCGAGCCTTTAGGCACATGCTGTAGGGCAGGACAGTCTGGGGCTCCATTCAGGAGCTGCCACGGCCACAGGACCCAGCTTAGCTTGCACAGCCAACTAACTCCTTGGCTTCCTCAAGGATCGTGGGGGCTTCCTCACTGCTCCTGGCCACCTTGGCAGGAACAGCAGTCATGGCATCGGCCTTGGTCAGCTCCGAAGCTAGCAGATGTGTGACTGCACACCCGGCCTTCCTGTTGGCTGCAAGAGAAGACATGAGAGATCTCATCCACAGAAGGCCTAGTTTCTAATCTCTTTCAAACTCAGTAGCAGACATTCAGCCATAAGCCATGCAGATGTGGCTGCCGTGTCCATGTCACTGAGGCCTTTACTTTGAAGAAGGGGCAGAGATCCAACATGGGGGATATACCTTGGCGTAGCAAAGAATTTAAGAGTGTGTGGTGCAACAGGAGAGCAAGACTTACCTGTGCTTCCCTGTGCGAAAACAGTACGACAGTTTGAATACAGCGAAACAGAATTGGGCTTAAGTGTTAGTTATGTGACTTAAAGAGAGATGAAGTACTCAAAGTCTATTTCTCATAATAGGGTTGTTGGAATTAAATAGGCTAAAGCTCAGTATATAGTATTATTTTTGATTTCTTGATAGTTCCCCGGAAGCTCCCAGGCCAACACACTTTTCGGTCAGCCCTGGGAGGGTTGTCCCTGGCAAAAGGCAGCCTTCAGCAGGCTGCTGGGGGGACTTTCGCAAAGAGGAGTTTACTTACTGGCATCACGTGCACATCACGCTCCCACACGTTCCCACAACAGATGCCCACATGCCTAGGCTCTTTCCCACCTCTTCAAGGGTAGCAGCTGTGATACAAATGCCAAGGCACCTACACAGTGTAGAGAGTGCATGTGTGTGTGGGAGGAGGGGGTAACAAAAGGCATGTCAGGGAAGGTGGAACTGGGACAAAGGATGCCTGGGAGTGGACCCCTACAAAGAAATCTCAGCCCAATTGCCTAAGGGATTGTGAAGATCCAGTTATCAGCCCACATAGGAAGAGAAGAACCAACCAATGCATGTGCTTCTGTTGTAACTGCTGGGATTCATCCCCAAGGCCCTCATATTCATTTATGGAATCCAGACTTATGGCCCCAGTATCCTTAACTGGATGGTGCCTCCCTGGGACCATGCCCATCTCAGGATGTCTGCCTCTTCCTATGCCCCAGAAGCAGCACATAGCAACTGCATGTACACAAAGAGCTGCCTGGCATGAAAGAAACCAGATGCAAAAGGGCATATACGTTATGATCCCATATCTATGAAATGACCAGCACAGGCAAATCCATAGAGATAGAAAGTAGATTAATGATTGCCAGGAGCTGGGAGAGGGGAGAAGCAAAAATAATTGCTAATGAGTATGGCATTTTTCTTTTCAGGATGATGAAAATGTTCTGGAATTAAACAGTGGTGATGGTCGTAAATGTTTTGAATATATTAAAAACCCTTGAATTGTAGAATAAAATGGTGAATTTTAGGTATGTGAATTATATCTCAATTTTTTAAGAAAGGTCAGGTGTGGTGGCTCACGCCTGTAATCCCAGCACTTTGGGAGGCCGAGGCAGGAGAAGGATCACTTGAGGCCAGAATTTCAAAACCAGCCTGGCAACACAGTGAAACTCCATCTCGACAAAAAATTTTTAAAAATTAGCTAAGTGGCCGGATATGGTGGCTCACGCCCATAATCCTAGCATTCTGGGAGGCCAAGGCGGGAAGATAGCTTGAGGTCAGCAGTTCGATACCAGCCTGGGCAAGAGTGAGATCCCATCTCTACATAAAAATAGAAAAATTAATCCTGCATAGTGGTGCATGCCTGTAGTCCCAGCTACTGGGGAGGCTGAGGCAGGAGGATCACTGGAGCCCAGGAGTTGGAGGTTGCAGTGAGCTATGATGACGGCACTGCACTCTAAGCCCAGGCGACAAAGTGAGAACCTATCTCCAAAAAAAGAAAAAGATCTCAGATCAACAACCTAACTTTATGCTTAAGGAACTAGAAAAAGAAGAGCAGACTAAACCCAAAGCTAGCAGAAGGAAATAAAAATAGAAAAATTAGCAGGGCATGGTGGCACACGCCTGTAGTCCCAGCTTCTCAGGAGGCTGAGGCAGGAGGATCACTTGAGCCCAGGAGTTTGAGGTTGCAGTGAGCTGTGATGATGGCACTGCACTCTAGCCTGGAGAAACAGAATGACGCTTTGTCTTGGAAAAAAAAAAAAAGTATAAAAAAGTAGCTGAGCCCAGTGGTGGTATGGTGTGTGCTTTCAGTCTGAGGTGGGAGGATCACTTCAGCCCAGGAGTTCGAGGTTACAGTGAGTATGATCAAGCCTTAAAGAAGCAGGACCAGATGAAAGAGCCTAGCCCTCCTAAATGAAGACTACAGGACTGAGCAGATGCGGGATATGAGTAGGAAGGAAGAGGAGCCCAGAGGGCCCAGGGCTTCCTTTGGAGCAGCAAAAGCTTTAGGTAGGCAGAAGCCAAATGAGATCAGAAAGCCCAAGTCTTCACTGAGGCTGTCAGTGTTGCTGCAGAGCCGTGACCCAGAGCCACTGTTTTCACCCCAGCAGAGGCTACCCACAGGTCAGGCAGGGGACACACAGCATGCCCACAGGTTACCAATTTATAAGTCTCTTCCTCCTCCTCCACCTCCTCCTCCCAGGGGCACATGGGATTATCTACCAAGAGAAAGAACGGTGAAGATCCTGACAGCCACAAAGGCTCATCTAGTTAGAGATCAGAGGTGTGTTGCCTAACCTGTGGGGGTTTCACCAAACCACTCACTATATTAACACAGCAGTGACTGACAGGCGAGGACAGGAACCCACCTGAGTAGACTGTAACAGTCTACATTATATGCTTCTCCTACGTTCCTTCTTAGTCTTTCACCACCACCATCTTCCTCGGACCTGCCGAGTGTCCTCTTTTCTGAAGTACTCCCTTCTCTAGACTCCACTTCTCATATCCAGAAAGGTAGTGGTTTGATAGCACTTTGTTGCTCCTTCGAATTCAATCTTCAGCAGTTGAGAACATTCTGCAACTACTTGTGTGTGTGACTCTAGTGGTGTATATACACTGAAATAACTTCTGATTCCAGACCCTGGGAAAAAGAACTCTGGGCCTTCAGGGACACTTGTCTGGGCAACACAGGAGAAATCAGCGTTCAAGTGTGGCAAGTCTTAAGCTGCTTCTTTCTTTAGTTTCTTTCTCTAAACTAAGAAGATACCAGTTGTACATAATCAAGCAGTGTTTGTAGATTTGTCTAGAATGAAAGGAGCTTCTGATGCATTATAAACTTCATAAGAAGCAGGAGCAGATGGTAGGTAGAGAGAAGACCAAAATTTCCTTTTTAAGCCTTGAAAGTATGTATACTAGGGAATGGACATAATGTGGCCTAAGGTCAGGGATGAGAAAGCTCTTGTTGGAACTGGCAAGAGAATCAACGGAGTCCAGGCATCCTGGCGGTCACTCTGTCTCCTGTGCCACCAGTCTGAACAATCAAGAAAAACTAACCTCTTCCCTTCTTTCCGCAACTTGAGTGCTTAAGACAATTGAAGAGTAGTCACAGAACCAGACAAATACTTTGATTAGATGGGATCGGGGGGGATCCTTAATTCTAAGAGAACAGTCTCGCAGGGTATGGGGGAAAAGGGAACTGTCTTGAGACACTCGTCAAAGTTTTCTGAGGCCAAATTCCTAGAAGTTAGGGGTGGGCTAGGATTAAAAAACCCAGCAAAATCAACCATATAACACTAGTATAGCTGGATTTTAAAAAGGTTAACGATTTGGAACAAGACCTTTATTAAAACACAGGCTAGGAATTATTACTAAAGAGGTAGCGCTCCTGTTAATAAGCTTCCTTAGGGAAGAGGAAACTAGGACAGATGGGGCGATCATTACCATCCTAAATAAATTATTGTCTAAAACTCATCTAATTATACTTCCTGTCCTATTTTCACAAAAGTAGGGGGAGGATAAGTAGTGGTATAGGAAACACTCTTATCAACCTTCTCCAGACAGGCAGTCATCAGAAAACCTCTCTGAAGTGATTTCACCATGTCTAAGACTCTCATTGCTAGAAGGTATGAATGAATATTTCTAGGCTGGGCACGGTGGCTCACACCTGTAATACTAGCACTTTGGGAGGCAAGACGGGAGGACTGCTTGAGGCCAGGAGTTGAGACAAGCCTGGGTCACACAGTGAGACGCTATCTCTACAAAAAATAAAAAAAGAAGAGTAGCTGGGTGTTGTCCTAGCCACTGTAGTCCTAGCTACTCAGGAGGATCGCTTGAGGCCAGGAATCTGAGGATGCAGTGAACTACGATGGTGCTACTGCATTCTAGCCTGGGCAACAGAGCAACGCCCCATCTCCGAAAAAAAAAAAAAAAAAAAAAAATTCTGGCCCATACTGAGAGGTCACTGTTATCTCCTGTTCAATCATTTGGGCTTAGTAGAAACAGCCCTGGACTTGGATTCACAAAAGTGGGCTACAGTTCTGGCTCTATCAACCAGCTATGCAGACTTGGGCAAGACCTTATCTGGGTCTTAAATCCTTTTACCTATGAGCAGGTTAGATACTAATCACTAGAGGTCTTTAGAGTCTTTCCAGCTTTAAGGTTCTATTAGTGCAGGTGGAGCTAACAGGGAAGCTGGGAAGTGGTAGAGGGAAGGAAAGGAAGGGAGGTGAATTTCTTTCTTTTCTTGACTTTTATCCCAGTGAGCAAACGGGCCTGTATGTAAGAGGCCACAATTCAGACATGGAGATAAAGTTGAGTCATTAAAACCACAAGCTGACTCAATTATGGGCCTGAAATAGCAGCTGTAACACAATCACATGGATTCTTCCCCTTGACACTCAAACCATTGTTCTCCCACACCCTGCAGATCGCAGCAGTTTACATGTTGCTTCCAATGAACCAACACTGATAGTAACTCTCCTCTTCCAACTCCTCAATGGGTCTTTGTATACTGGGTTACTCCCTCAGGTCCCCAGAGACCGGAAGATTTTAACATTCCTTTAAATTCTAGGGAAAAGGCTAGTGTCTTTGAATAGGGACAGCTGCCTCTCTCTGGGAAGAAGGAGGGCTGTGAGGCAGATATGCTTGATAATGCTTCTATTTTTTTGGCTCAAAGCAATTGGCCAGGAGGAATAGTCAGAGACAGCTTAGTAAGGGGTGGAACAGCTAAGTCTAGTAGCCACAGAGGGAAATCTATAGCTGCTGGAGCCTTTGTATTTTGAGAATGGGGCTATCTAGGCCTAGCCTCGCCTCTTCTCCTCTTAATCCTATTGTCACTGTACAAAAAAATATTAGACTTGGAAGGGACCCTGGAGATCATTCTAGTCCAACCCTCATTTTATACATGAGGAAACTGAGTACTAAAAACATTAAGTGACTTGCCTAAGGTAACACAGATGACATCAGAGCTAGATTTGACTTTGGGTCTTTTGACCCTACCTAGTCCTATGCTCTCTGCACTTCACTTGGATGCCTATCCTCTGCTCACGTTTCACGTGAGGCCACATCACATCACCTTCCATGCTGTGAATGCACCCAGGTCTAAAGAGCTTACCAGAACAACCAGAAATGGCTTCTCTGAGTCTCCCAGATATATTCAGGTGTGTTTAGTAAACTCAGTCTGTAAGGTTACAGACTGGAGCTGCTTTAAAAATATGTATTCTCATTTCACCTACTTTTCACTTCACCATCTCCTAGTATAAGTCTCCTCCTATTCCCTCTTGCACCGGGAGACAGGATTTTGACTACGTCACGTCCTCTGCTGAACAGTTAGGTTCCAACAAAATCCCTGCTTCTTCTGCCTGTGAGTCCTGGTTTCCTACTTGGAAAGAAGTGAAGAATGGGGTCTCCCCAGCGCAGGGAAGCCATTGATGTCTGGCTGCCTATGTATAGGAAGCATCTGGAATTCTAGTATAGTTCCACAGGAAGAGGCTTAATAGGGAATTCCCCACCAAGTCTGATGTAGGTTCACACTTAGCTGAAGAGGTCAAGGAAAACAGAGATGTGATGTACTTTCCTTAGGCTAGAAATTCTTCATGTGAGGCCACGTCAGCTTATATGGTGGGTAGGAAACAATGTCGAAAAAACCTAACGACTAAATACAATACAGCGATACTAGCTGTACTCTCCACCCAAACACCTATCTATAATATTAATACTAAATGCTCTGTCCCAGAGAGTTCCATACCCTTCATGCCTACTTCTCCTCCCCTTTAGAAAGCCTATACTCAGAGGATGCCAGAAAACAGATTAGAGTTGTGACTAGGGATTTGATGGTTTAGAGAAGGTTCTAAAGTCATACAGAAGAGCCCTCAGAAGAGAATATCCCTCTGGCTCTTCAGAGTATGGGAAAAACTAGGCAGCCAGCCCGACAGGTAAAACTCGTAGTGATCTACAACATTTGGGTCAGGACACTGAGTTTCTGAAGGCTAGCATGCTCTATACCCTTGGCTCCTAAGGTCCCCTTTCCAAGCTGCGACAGGTACTACAGGCCCTACAGATACCACTGTATTAATAACTAAGCACTGGCCAAAACAAGCCACACAACTCCTTTGCTTTACAATAACCTCAAAACCTTAGGCCAGGTGTAGTGGCTCGTGCCCGTAATCCTAGCACTCTGGGAGGCTGAGGTGGGAGGATCTCTTGAGGCCAAGAGTTTGAGACCACCCTGAGCAAGAGCGAGACCCCATCTCTACTAAAAATAGAAAAATTAGCCAGGCATAGTGGTGCGTGCCTATAGTCCCAGCTACTGGGGAGGCTGTGGCAGAAGGATTGCTTGAGTCCAGGAGTTTGAGGTTGTAGTGAGCTATGATGATGCCACTGCATTCTAGCCTGGGCTACAGAGCAAGACTCTGTCTCAAAAAAAAAAAGTAAAGCTCATACCAAATGGGCCTACAGAGTGCGGCAGCCAGGAAATAGGGAACATAGCTTTAATACCTCTGACACAGAAACCTTTAATGAGACCTTTTCTGTAATTCTCACCCTTCAACCTAGGAGGGAAGCCATCACTCCTAGCTACAAAGGGCCTTCTTCACTAAAGGAGCTGACAATGGTGTGGGTTAGCTCCACAGGAGAGGTAGCCTCGGCTACTACCCTCTTTTGGACTAGTCTCTTGGCCACTGTGTGCTGCCCTCAAGGGAAACTTAACCATTAATCCTTCTCTATCCTAATGCCTGGATCATCTGTCCTCCTATCTCCATAATTCTTTTTAGAGGCTCTGGCTCAATGTAATCCTCTTAAATCTTCTGAAGGTTGGGAAAGGAGGCTGCAAGGGGAGCGAATGGGAAAAGGCAAGGACAGTGGCAGCTCAGTGCCCCTAAGGAAAAGGTAGTTTCAGACATGGCACAATCCTTCAGTTGAGACGCTCCTCCATTCTTACATCTGGGGGACGAGATGCCTAACCTTCTCTCTATAGAATTTTATACTTTCTCTTATTAGTTTGATCTATATATGTCTTCTGCTTGTGAAATTGAGAGTAAGGACTCTTACTTTTTCTTTGTATTTCAATCTATACCTAATGTATAGTTTTGTGTTTAGATTAATTTTGTTCATAAACACGCCCGGTCAAATCCCTGTGGCCCGCAGCATAGTTCCCTTTGTCCAAATTTCTCCTTCAAGAGAGGAAAGAGATGCAAGAATAATCAAATATAACTGATTTGTTGTCAGTCCCTCAAACCCCAGCTTTCCAAGTCAGTACTTTCTAACATGAGAGGAAGAGGACCAGATAATCCACTCTAGATGTAGGGCCTATTGTGGAGAAGTTTCTAAACCTTTAGAGCATCCTTATCTGCTCTCTGCCCAAGACCAGCATGACCAGGAGCTGAGAGGCCCCGTGCCCTTCGACACCAGGCTGAGCCCCATTCGCTTACTTACCCTGCCGGGGCCCTCTCTTCCGCCGGAACGCCGCCCCCGACTGCAGGGCTTCCAGTAGACTGTCCATCACACCTGTCTCATCGCCCTCTGTCATGAAGAACAAAGATGGAGACGTAAACTCTTCAGCCAGAGCAGCGTGGCAAGTGTCGGGCTCCACACAAAGTGCATGGCTATTGCTTGGCTACCCCTCCCACAGTGGCTGGCAGCTAAGAACAGACAAAGGGTGTTCAATCTTAAATCTCACAGGTTCATGTTTACTTGTATCTGTTTAAAAATGGTCAAAACAAAAGATTTCACTTCCACTATCAAGAGCAAACCTTGGGATATTTTCCTATAGTGCCATCCTCTGTGTCCCAGTCAGGAGGACTAGCACATGGAATTGCAGAATTGCCCAACTTCAAGATCAGGATAAGGAGAGACTGCAATTGTGAAATTAATAAGCAACTATATCACTCCCTCTTTATCTCAAAGTGTTTCACGCTGATTTACATAAACCTCTCATAGATACCGTGGTTCAGGTTTCAGGCCAGGGCTGAGGAAAGAGACCACTGATCAAGAGTGCATTTCATCCCTTAGGTACTGCATCTAGTGGCTGTCTCCCTGAAGCCGGCTCTGCATCTAAGAGAAGCAGCCTGGCTGGAATACAAAGAGTTAATGTAGAATCCTAGTTCCAGCCTGGCTCAGTTTCCATGGCAACAGCTCAGGGTAGTGAAACCTGAAACTGTGAAATCCCACGGAGCCGGTTGGCTGCCACAGCCAAGGTAGGGGCTCACTGCTCCCAGCGCCACCTACTGGTTGAACATTACCAGTGCACCTGACCTACATTCCAACCTCATTTCCTTGACCAGGGTACTGGGGACAGGGCAAGGTCCACTACGCCACCTGTCGACGGGGTGCAGTCCTCATCCCGCAATGCGGCAGGACTCCACCTTCCCCCGCTGCATCCTAGCCAGTACCTGAAGACAAACACTGAGGCCCAAGGGAAGGTGATGGACACTAGGTGTGAGCTTTAACAGCATGACTGGAACAGAGTTGTGGCTCACAACTGAGGTAAGGGCAACGGATCTGTTTTCCAGACAAGAATAAAGAAAAGTCCCTGGGAACGAGATGTGTTGGTGTTTCAGCAGCCCTTGCTGCTTGTGCTCTGCAAAATGCTGATTCTTAACAGACCCAGCAGCCTTAAAAACCCCTTTGCTTACAGAAGGTTTGTGGCCCCTCAGGTTCTGGGAAGGGTGGCATCAGCTCGGGGCCGTGGAAGCCATGTATGCTGTATTTCTGCTGCCCACAGAGAGAGCAGTGGGGGTGGAAGGGCAGGGATTCAGCAGCAGGAAAGAAGCAGAGACAGGAAACAGAGGGCCAGTAATTGAGACCATATGTTTCAACAAAGACAGGCTTCTGGTAGAAAAAAGAAGAGGGTGGCCAGCTCTCCACCCCCTTCCAGAAGTTCAATCCATTTGCAATCTGATAGTACGCACAACTGTGCTAAGGTACTAGGGACATAGTACTTAGTGAAATAAGCAAAAAGGGAAGACAAGCCACCATCAAAAGATGGGAGGAGGGCCAGGAAAACATTTTGGGGAAAAAACGCAAAAGATTTGGTGGAGGGAATGAGAACAGGCCAGAGGAACCTCTGGATGGGCAGAAGGAAAGAGTATGTGTTACAGCAATACTAAAATCACTGTGGAGATAATGCAAGAACCAGCAAAAGCGAGCGAATAAAGATTTTAGCATGGAAAATTAGAATGTGCGTGGAACTGAATTGGGGTTAAAGTCTAGCATCAGGACCTTGGAGGTAGAGGGCTGCCAAAATCATGTGCCAGAAGCTGAGTTCAGACATGAGCTATTCTCTCTGGCCTCTACAATCTAGACAAAGAAGCCTTCCAAAAGCTCCGGTCTCAGTTCCTCAGGCCTCTTCACTCCTTACCTGCATTCATGTCTATGAGTTGCTCTCTCTTCTGCTGTTTCTCTAGCCGTTCCTTCTCGGCCTTCTCCTTGGCTAGTTTTGCTCGACGCATCTTTTCTTCTGTCTCCCGCCGCTTCTGGTTCTCCTTGACTGCTTGCTGTGGGTGGGGGAGGGAGAAGAACACGTGGACATGTGTACACCGACCACCAGCCAACACGGAGCCTGTGGAAAGTGAGAAGTGTCCACAAGATTCAGTCAGCAGGCATCCCTTACTCACCAAAAACATATTCCTAAAGTTGTGCAGATCCATGAAGAATTCTTCAACAGACAACTTCTTGGGGTCAAAGAGGAAGTAGTCACCCAGATCCTTATAGAGGGTCTCCATGTTAGAATGCATCATGCGCAGCTTGTTATACTGCTCCTGTGCGTCCTTCACAAAGCTGTGCAGCCAAGGAGTAAAGGACCAAGACAAGAAGCAGACTCACTTCCCTAGCCCAGAAAATTACTCAGAGGTGCGTACTGGCATGCACAGGGATGTTCCACACAGCACTGCTTATAACTGCAAAAACCAAAAGCAATCTAAATATCCTAAATAGGGGAACAGTAAACCAAAAGCTCTGGTACATCTATAAAATAGAAGGTGGCAATTTAAAAAGAGGCTGTTCTGCATACACTAATATGCAAACATGGCTAAGACACACTATGTGCAAACAGCAACACAATGCAGTTTTTCTTTAAAATAGGTTCAAGAGGTGCAAATCAGAAAGAAGCCCAGCGGCAGTGGGTACCTCTGGGAAAGGGAGAGGAGCACGGGAAGTGCGTGAGTGTGCGCGTGTGTGGTACAGATGGGGCACAGGGTAGGGGAATTGGGGACTTTTAGTTTATGTGCGTGGTTTGTTTCCACTGCCACAACGAGAATGTTTTCAAGGAGTATGTATTTAATGAAAAAAATTCTTTTTAAGAGGGAAAAATGTATACTGCCATATCTATCCTGTGTCTACCTCTCCACCAGTTTTCTTTCCCTTCCTAGGGAGAAACTCCCTCCTTTCAAGAGAGGATATAGTCATTTTTTCAACAAATTTGTCTTTTTCATCTGTGGCAGCTGGGAAATTCTGAACATCACGTTCCACATCAGAAATTTGTTTCTTCATCTGATCTAGGTTCTTTTGCAAGTTTTCAGCAGAAACTAAAGGAAACACAAAAATAGACGGTAAGAGCTTACTAATAATTCCAGCCTCGAGATCCATTAGCTTCATTCTTCAAAGCACAGCTCCAGTCCACACACACATTCTGGTACTTAATTATTTTAGTTCTTTTCTATAATAACTTTAGTCATTTCACACATTTAAGTTTTCATCTTTCCAGTGAGAATATCAATTATTTGATAACTGAACCTCCAGCCTCCATAAGGTGTACAGTATGGAAGAGAGGCTTCATTTAATTGAACATGAATCTATGAAATCCTCTGAGATCTTGGTCTCATTTATTTTAGAGAACAGGGCCTGGGAGGAGAAAGACAGAGGCAGGGCAGAAATCTGTTCCTATTTCTACTGAATGCTTTTTCTTTGTCTAGTTCCATGACAGGGAAGCCTCACTTTTGTTAATCCAATCTATGCCTTCTGAATAACTGTTGACCTAGACTAAAAACACCTGCCTTTCTTCCCATTGTTTTTTTTTGGTGTTTGGTGTTGCCCTAAGAAGGGAAAAAATGCTCCCCCTTTCTAAACATGAAGACCTCTCTTCAGCTGTAAACTCCTCCCTTGTGGCTTAGACACCATGCCTAAGCCCTCCACCATCCCCACTTAGTCTGAACAGAAAATGACCTAAAATCTAGACCGTGTCTTACTTATTTCCCTCCCCATGCAGAGACTTTTGGGGCTCAGAAGCACTGCTAGCTTCACCCCAACCTGGCCTACCTCGGCTGGCTTTCTCCACATGAGTAAGCTCATCTGGAAACTTGAGGACATCAGGATAGTTGTTCTCACACAACTCAGCCAAGAAGTGCAACAACGTCATCTTCTGATCTGTGGACTTAGTGTCTCGAAGCTTAGGGTAAGAGGAGAAATTATTAGTCCTGACATGCGCAAGATGGCCTCAGGCCAACGCTGGGCTCAGAGAGGCCACTGCCTTCCCTTGTGTTGTCCTGCTCTAGCCCCTTGGCTCACCTTGCAGAGGAAGCTGATATTGAAGCCAAAAGCACCCGCATTCCTGGAGCCAGCGTTCATATAGTTTCCTACAAGCAAAGTAATCTCTAGGAGGCTGGCAAAGTTCTCACTCTTGCGCAGCTCCTCACATGCGGCAGTGACAGACACAATCTCTGGCTTGATATTCTCCACTTGCTCACTGAACTGTAGCTTGAAGAGGATGGCATTGAGGCGGGGCCGCAGACGGGGCACAGTTCCCATCTAGTGGAGAAGACAAGCAATTCCATTAGAGCCAACAGAGAGAGAAGAAAGAGAAAGATACAGGCTTGAACCTCCCATGGGAGCATCAGAGCTTCTGAGTAGGGAGGAGAGAGAGATAAAGATAGGTTCATAACAGGTAAGAGGCAAGGAGCAAGTGCCCAGGCTGCTCTCTAGAGGGGAGAGGAACAAAGAAGGCAAAGAGCCTATGGGCACAGGCCTCACTCACCACCACGCCAAATTGCTCTGACTCAGCCAGATCATCATACTCGTCCTTCAGTTCAGAAAGCATTTTTAACTGCTCTGGCTCGGGCATCTGCTTAATGAGGTTCTGAAAGAGAAGAGATGCCTCAGTTTGAGTGGGATGAGCTGACAGCTCGAGCCTAAACAACTTTTACTCTCTCGTCAGTCCCACCCTCTGCCCAAGGACCACTAAGAAGGAAACAAGGGGTGTGTGGGGGAGGAGAGGCAGCTAGTGAGATGGCAGGAGTTTTGAAAATTATACCAGACATAACCTGACCACCAGAGAAATGGCAGCTTCTGCCAAGCTAGCATTCGTAAGTCAATAATGCTAGAGGAGGATCCTCTTCATCTAAACAGAGAGGAGATGAGGCTCAAGCCAGCTCCGGCAGAATGAATGACCTTACTCCTTACCTGTATCATAGACTCGGTCAGGACAGCCTCATTCACCTCCAGGATGACATTCTTAATCTCTTGATAGGGCATGCGGAAGGAACCCAAAAAGATTGCTGCCAGAAAATGAGACAGAGACATGTTCCCAGTCTCTTCCCGCTCCCAACCCACCCTAAAAACTAATGCTGGATAATCTTCCTAAGATGGTTAAATCACTCTTAGAAACTTCTCTGCTTATATAATTAAAATCCAAGTTCCTGAGTCCAGTATGAAAGGTTCCCACCTCCCAGCTTCCTCTTTCATTAATCCCTATACTTATATCACACACCAGTCACACTGTTCCATGTACCACATTCCACAAACACTGGGATCCTTTGCCTTTGCTCACACAGGAAGTCTTTGATGTCCTCTGTCTATATACATCATAGACTTTTACCCCACTCTATTTTAGTTCTCCACTCCCTAGGACTCGATCCTCAAAGCTGCCTTGACCTTAAATTGCCATATCCTGCTCCCTAACAAACACACATCCTATCCTTTTAGCTCTCTCACTTTCCAACCTTCAACTTGACTCTTCGACCTTATCAGGACCTCTCTCCAGTCTCCTGACCATTCTGTTTTTTCTGAATGTGTCACTTCCACTCTGCCTTCTCTTTTTCACCTTGACTCTATCATTTGCTCTCTACTATTAATCCTGTTACTCCTACTGCTACTGCTACAGCTAGCTACTCTCTTGCTTCCTGCTCCTTCCAGTCCCTGGTTAGTCCAGCCATCTCATTTCTCTACTCGTATACCCGGGCTCAGATCTGTGTCTGTGAATTTGTAGAGCACCAGCGATAGCTGGGGCCTCAGCGTTGCTTAGCAATCCCCTTTTGTGTGTCCTCATTCTGTTCTCTCCCTCCCCTCTTGACAAGCTCCTCCAAAATATCCCCATTCTGTTCTAAGAAGACTTTGCTTCCCCCTTCACTGAGGAAAATTGAAGCCATTGGTCAAATCACTTGCTCAGCTTTCTTTTATGCTACTTGAAAATTGAGCACTGGAGGCTCTCAGCCAGAGTTAGATAAGAAAAGGCTTGGATAAAGATTTTGGAAGCACCTAGAAGAAACCTGTGCCCAACACTTTTGTAAGCTTATCAGCAAGTACTTATATACATACTCATGTACATGTATATGCATATATCCCCACGTACTCATCCTTTCCTCATGTTTCAATGGAAGAGGTGGCCTAAGGACCTTTTCCTTCAGCATATGTAATCAAGTTTCTCCTATCTTTAAAAAAACCCTCCTGACCCAATGTTTCTTTCTAATTACTGTTTCTCTTTCCTTCACTTTACAGCATTCTAAAAACATAATTGTCTTCTATTTTCTCTCACTTCCATAACTCTCATTTATTCTGTCCCCACAAAGCCAATGAAAAGATAGCAACCATTTAGAGTATATATATATATATATATATATATATACACTCTAGGTAAGATATGACTGCCACCTCTCACTCACATCCACTAAAACAGAGACATCTACCTCCCCAAAAAGAGAGAGAACCTGTTCTTGCTGAATTTTCCTATTTCAGTAAATGGTACCACTTTCCGTGGAGTAACCTAAACCCAAGAAACATCTCCTTTATCATCCCCTCAGTCAATCATTACATTCCATTAATTCTACCTTCTTAATATCTTCTGCCTTCCTTTTCATTCTCATTACCTTAGTTGCAGGCCCTGACCACTTCCCACCTAGTTTAAAGCAATAAAGTAACTCACATCTCTCTGCCTACAAGTCTCCCCAACCTTGGCGATCCAGCTTCAAAATCACTGCCAAAGCAGCCTTCTTAAAAATTACCTAGGGTCATTTCACTCACTTTCCTGATTAAAATCTCTTCACAGTAACTTCCACAGCTTCTCTCAGCTGTACTCAGCTTATTGTTTTGGCACTGCACAATGTTATCTCATGCCGCTATACCTTCACACATGCTGATCCCTCTCCTGAAACAAGCCAGTCCTTGCCCATCACTTAATTCCTCCTTATAGTTCCTCCAACTGAGTTTCAGCAGTCCCTCCTGTAGAATGCCCTTCGGGATTTGCTCCCTGCAGTACTCCTCCCACTTGACTTAGATGCCCCATTCCAGCATACTCTATCATAGCACTTAGCGATCTGTGCCATATTATTATTTGCCTTTCTGTCTCTACCAGACACATGGCTCATAAGGACAGGGACTATGTCTTATGCAGCTTTGTATCCTTAGCACATAAGAAGTATTTCATCACTGTTTAATCACCAAATTCCATCTCCCAGACCATCCTACCCCAAACTATTCTCAATTCTGTTCTTGAATTCTGTTTTCCATATCAATATCACTCCACTAGAAATAATGTACTGTGCCATGCTCTTTCTTATATCATTTTCTAAAATAACAATTACTCATGGTTTATTTTCCTAGAGATAACTCTTGGAAAGAGGAACTGACTCACACTACTTAGTCTCATAAAAGGATTTCACCAAAGATACTATTTAGTAATATTTGTTGAAAATAATTTAAGATTTTATAGTCAAGAATAACAATGTGCTTCCTTCGGCAGCGCATATACTAAAATTAGACCAATACAGAGATTAGCATAGCCTCTGCACAAGGATGACGTGCAAATTTGTGAAGTACTCCATATTAACAAAAAAAAAAAAAAAAGACTAATGTAAATGTAAAGGCTTACTGCTCTTGTTGTATCTCTCTGACTTTACTTATAGGTATGTGTACTTATTAGTTGTGTGACCCTGGGCAAGTCACAACATTTGAACTTTAGTTTTGTCATTTGGACAATGGAAACAATAACTGCATCACAAGATTGTGTGGCTGGGCGTGGTGGCTCATGCCTGCAGTCCCAGCACTTTGGGAGGATAGCTTGAGGCCAGGAGTTCAAGATCAGCCTGGTGAGATCTGTATCTACAAAAAATAAGAAAAATTAGCTGGGTGTGGTAGTGTGTGCCTGTAGTCCTAGCTACTTGGGAGGCAGAGGCAGGAGGATCATTTGAGCCCAGGAGTTCGAGGTTGCTGTGAGCTATGACTGTGCCACTGCACTCCAGCCTGGGCAACAGAGCGAGACCCTGTCTCTAAAAAAATAAATAAATAAAATAGGAAAAAGAAAAGATTGTGAGTAGGTTTTATGGATTACATACCCTTTCATCTCTGGAATACATGCCTAGTATGTGCCTAAAAGAGCCCATCACATAGCAGACCCTCCAATATTTGTTGAAGAAATATTTAAATCTGTATTACTCAGCATAAAGCAGGTAGGTCAACAGTTGAAATAAACAAACAAAAAAAAATTAACAATCATCCTGATCATCAAATAAGTACTACCTGCATCAACTTTGCAGAGGAATTTCTGATTTGAAATTTTGCCATTAATCAGAGTTATGAGTACAGGTAGCAAGTTCAGAACAGAACTCTCTGGAGTCACTGCTCCTACTCTGAGAAGTACAAGATTTACGTAATTTACTTAAATCAGAAAGTAATTTAGATTTAACTAAAGCCAAGCCAGTACCTGCATTACTTATCAGAAAGTGAGAAAGAAGAAAATGGACAGTGGCTAAAACATCTGTGGTAGAGGCTGGGCGCAGTGGCTTATGCCTGTAATCCTAGCATTCTGGGAGGCCAAGGGAGGAGGATCACTTGAGCTCAGGAGTTTGAGACCAGCCTGAGCAAGAGTGAAACCCTGTCTCTACTAAAAAATAGTAAAAATTAGCTGGGTATGGTGGTGCATGAATATAGTCCCAGCTACTTGGAAGGCTGAGGCAAGAGGATTGCTTCAGCCCAGGAGTTTGAGGTTACACGGCATTCTAGCCTGGGACAACAGAGTGAGACTCTGTCTCAAAACCAAAAACAAACAAAAAAGAACATTTGTGGTAGATTTTCTTTTATCCTTCTTTTTTTAATTTTTATTTTTTAATATGAAGGGGTGGGGGGTTGTGAGAAGGGGTGCTCAGTTTCCTTGTTTGTTTTCATTGAGAGAGAATCTCACTCTGGTGCCCTGGGTAGAGTGCAGTGGCATCATTGTAGCTCACTACAACCTCCAATCCCTGGGCTCTAAGTGATCCTTCTGCCTCAGCCTCCTGGGTACCTGGGACTACAGGCATACGCCACAATGCCCGGCTGGGTTTTTTTCTTTTTCTTTTTGGTAATCCAGAGTGCTAGGATTGCAGGCGTGAGCCACTGCACCCAGCCTGTGGTAGATTTTCTATGGATGCAATAGAAATAGTAAGGACTTTGAAATAAGAAAGTCTGAGGCTCAAGTCTCAGACCTGTCTCTTACTAGCTATATGACTAGGCAAATTCCTAAAAGTCTTAGTCTGTTTCCTTGACATAAAACTGGATACTTAACAATCTTGCAGGGCTATTGAAGGGATTAAATGAGACACTGGAAATAGACTATGCAAAGCCTGGCATATAGCAGCAATTCAACAAATGGAACTTTCATATTAACAGACCCTAGATTCAAAAGAATTAAGTTCTTAAAAGAACCCCTTCACATTTCAAATAGCTGGGATCATAGTTACTCACAGAGATTCTGAGCTGTCTTTGAATCCAACACTTTTAACTCTTTTACTTTCTTCTTTTGCACAGATTTCTTTTCTTCTCCACCTTCCTGGTCTTTCTTGGCTAGAAAGGGAAAGATTAGAAAAGGATGATTAAGGGTAAGCCACCTCTGTGCCTTATTGAACTACTACTGTCCAGCCTGGAATGTCCCCTCACCTCCTCTCTATTACAATGGTCTCCCTATAGCATTCCTTCAAGGATAACCTGCTTTTTAATCATCCACCTTTCTATTACCAACCCCATCCAACTATAATAAATATCTCATTTTCATTTCTTTGATAGTTATCAATAATGCTTTTCTATCTACTTGCATAGATCAGGAAACTTTCTGTAAAAAACCGGACAGCAAATATTTAGGCTTTGCAGGCCATATAGTCTGTCTCAGTTTCTCAATTCTGTCATATAGCATGAAACGAGCCACAGACAATAAATGAATGGGCCTGGCTGTGTCCCAGTAAAACTTTATTCACAAAAATAAGTGACCAGCTTGCAAACAGTAGTTTGTCAACCCCTGTACCAGAGTCTTCCGCCATGTTATTCTTTTATGCCTGTTAAAAATTCTACTTATCCTTCAAGCTCCATCTTGAACATGACTTTCCCTATAAAAGTTTTGTTTCTCCAACTGCCTATGATTTCTCTCTGAACTCCCAATGAAAATGATCTCTTTATAGTACTTCTTCTCACTGACTTTG
Source organism: Lemur catta (assembly GCF_020740605.2). Taxonomy (NCBI): domain Eukaryota; kingdom Metazoa; phylum Chordata; class Mammalia; order Primates; family Lemuridae; genus Lemur; species Lemur catta. The sequence continues at coordinate 7,332,681 of NC_059132.1, forward strand.
TTATAAATACATAAAGTCTTTCCTCTGTAAGACAAGGGCTTTGTTATTCATCTTTGCAAATCCCATGGCATATTTATATATTTTATATATATATATGTATATGTATTTTTTTTTTTGAGACACAGTCTCGTTCTGTCGCCCTAGATAGAGTAGAGTGGAGTCCTCGTAGTTCACTGCAACCTCAAACTCCTGGGCTCAAACGATCCTCTTTGCCTCAGCCTCTCGAGTAGCTGGGACTATAGGTGCACACCATGATGCCCAGCTAATTTTTCTATTTTTTAGTAGAGATGGGGTCTTGTTCTTGCTCAGGCTGGTCTCAAACTCCTGAGCTCAAGCAATCCTCCTGCCTTGGCCTTCCAAAGTGCTAGGATTACAGGCGTGAGCCACTACGCCTGGCCAAAAATATATTCTTATAGGAGCTTATTGCTTAAATGTCACCTTGGTAAATATACACAGAAGATATACTCCTTTCCTTCTATGCTCTTTTCAGATTATGCAAAGCCAATGTATTCTTCCCTTTCCATGAAGCTTTCCCTGATAAATATATACACTCTCTGCTTTGATAAGCTAATTTTTATAGTATTTATCATCTGTACCTCATTCAACAATTATTCAATGTTTTATGACACCTCTAAGTTACCATCTTGATCTTTTTAAAGCCTCTGTAACTGTATCATCTTTTTTTTTATTTTTTTTGAGACAGGGTCTCACTCTATCACCTAGGCTACAGTGTACTGGTGTCATCATAGCTCACTGCAACCTCAAACTCCTGGGCTCAAGCAATCCTCCTGCCTCAGCCTCCCAAAGTGCTGGGATTGTGGGCATGTGCCACCATGCCAAGCCCCATGTTGATATTTTTAAAGCCTCTCTTACTGTATAAGTGTGAGTATTTTCTCATCCCACCTAGATTTTGAACTTCAAGGGCATGGACAAATAGTATTTCATTATATCACTCGCTAGGCAGCTAGCACGATAGTAACATTCAGTAAAAATGGTTGATGCCAGCTATTGAGGAGGGTTGAGCAGTACATAGAAAAGGACATAGGAACTGTTCTGGAAGACATAATTGTAAAACAATTTGCCCTGTCTCATAACTTGGTATCAACTTCTCAGAAAGCCATATGGGCATGTCTGAAAGAAGAGTCAAGAAACTGACAGACCCAGTTTCTGAGCAGAGGAATGGGGTGCTTGAGCATGGGAGTGGGAGGAATACTTTTGATCACAAACCCTTTTATACCATTTGAGTTTTACACCATATGAAAAGTATTAACGGGTACACATAAATAAGAAATAAATAAAACAAAAAAGTTATATGACAAAAGATAAAAAGAACTATAAACTATAAAAACATTCATCCACTTTGGTCCAACAGTCCCAATATGAGGAAGGAAAATGCTAAATACATAACAATTAATTATTTAAATGAATACTTATTGAGATATGTGCCAGGCTCTGTTCTGGGCAATGGAAATAAAACAAGTGAGCAAAATAGAGAAAGAGTCCTGCCTCCATGGAACTTATATCCTAATAAAGAAAAATAGACTAAACCAGTTGACAGATAAAATAGTATGTTATATAATTGTAAGAGCTATGAAAAGAAAATCAATTAGGGAAGAGAACAGGGGATTTGATGGGGAGGATGGATTATAACTTTAGGGGGTTGCTCAGGGAAGGTCTTATTCGGAAGGTGCTGTTTGAATAAAGACCTTTTAGAAAATGACAGAGCAAACCACATGAACATCTCGGAGGAGGAGGCAAAAGCATCTGAGGCAGAGGGAATAACAAATGCAAAGGCCTGAGAGAACATGCCTGGTGTATTGAAGGAAAAGCAAAAAGGTCACTAAAGCTAAAGTCGATCGAGTGAGGGAGAGAGCAAGAGATGAAATCAGAGAGGTAGGTAAAGATACATCATGTAATAAATGAACATGATGGTCAGATAAAAATGGACACTTAAAACATCCAGATTATATCACAAAAACTAGAAACAGAGAAGGAGACAAGTAAAAGTAAACATCTCATTTTATACAAAGTGAAAACATATAAATTTATTACTGAAAAACAAAAAACTAGGCTCAATTTTTTTTTTGCTTGCAATGAGATAAAAATAAAAGGTATGGGCTGCGTATGGTGGCTCATGCCTATAATCATACCACTTTGGGAGGCTGGGGCCAGAGTATTGCTTGAGCCCAGAGTTCAAGACCAGCCTGGGCAACAAAACAAGACCCCATCTCTACAAAAAATAGAAAAATTAGCCAGGCATGGTGGCGTGCACGTACAGGCTCCCAGTGACTTGGGAGCCTGAGGCAGGAGGATTGCTTTAGCCCAAGAGTTTTGAGGTTGCAGTGAGCTGTGACGATATGCCACTGCACTCTAGCCCAGGCAATAGAGTGAGATCCTCTCTCATTCATTCATTCATAAATATATACATAAATAAATAAAGGTCCAGATGTAAAAAAGGAGAGATGAAAATGTCACTTTTGTGGAAGACAGATTATATGTAGCAATTCTAGACAATCTAAGGAAGAACTATTAAAACTAATAATTCAGTAAGGTTGACAGATAAAAGACAAACATAATGGACTTTCAGTTCCACCAAAAGCTGTATGTGGAGGAAATACATAAGACAATTATATTTAAAAAGTCAAGAAGGCAAAAGGATCTAAATGGAAATAAAATTTCTACATTTCATGCAAATTGGTAAAACACTGATACCATCAGACTGAGATAAGTTATATACGTATAGTGTGTTAAATGATACCTATAGCAACATCTAAGAAAACTATACAAAGTAATATACTCAAACACTATAAATCAAAATGGAAACAAACACAAAATAAATAGTAAAGTGGCAGACTTAAGCCCTAACATATCAATAATTACCTTTAATAACAATTGACTAAATACACCGATTAACAGAGACTGGCAGAGTTGATTAACAAAAAAGAATAAAAGATCCAACAATATGCTGTCTATACAAAACTTACTTCAAAGACAGAGGTAGGCTGAAAATAAAAGGCTGAAAAAAAGATATCCCATGCAAACATTAATTTTTTAAAAAGTAAAATGGCTAATTATTAATATCGGATGAGTAGATTTCAGAGCAGAGAAAGTAACTAGAGACAAAAAAGGACATTACATAATAATTAAAGGATCAATCCACCAGGAAGACATGACAATTCTAAATGTTTATGAACCAATACTTGAGCCTCAAAATATAAGAAACATAAAGTGAGAGAGATGAAATAAGAAACAGACACAGCCAAATCACAATTATACTCAGAGACATTAGTACCCCACTCTCAGCAATGAGTAGAACAGAAAATCAGCAAGGATACAGAAGTTCATAAACATTCAATCTACACAGTCTAACTGATGTATGTATTAATAGAACACTTTATCCGACAACTGCAGAATAAACAGTTTTTTTCAAGTGTCCGTTGAATACTCATGAAGAAAGATCATATCCTAAGCCATAACATAAATCTCAACAAATTTACAAGACTGAAATAATAAAGCATGTTCTCTAATCATAATTAAGTCAAACTATAAATCAACAACAGAAAGGTAGCAGGAAAATGTCCAAACACTTCAAAACTGAAGAACCACTTCTGAATAATTTGTGGGTCAAAGAGAAAATCTCATGCGAAATTTAAAACCTGAATGATGATGAAAGTACAACATATCAAAATATATGAGACACTAAAGACAGATATATGGGATTCATAGCTCACTGCAACCTGGAACTCCTCGGCTCAAGAGGTCCCCGTCCCCCTGCCTCAGCCCCCTCCCTCCCACCCCCCAGTAGTCAGGCCAGGCCTGCACCACCACACCTGGCTGCCTGGCTAAATTTTGTTTTGTAAAAACCAGGTCTTAGGCTGGTCTGGAACTCCTGGCCTCAAGCGATCATCCTGACTCAGCCTCCCAAAGTGCTGGGATTACAGGTGTGCTCAAATCAGTAATCTAATTTCCTATCTCAAAAAAAACTAGAAAAAGGCCAGGTGCTAGGTAGCTCATGCCTATAATCCTAGCACTTTGGGAGGCTGAGGCGGGAGGATCACTTGAGCCCAGGAGTTTGAGGTTGTAGTGAGCTATAATGATGCCAATACACTACAGCCTGGGCAACAGAGGGAAACCGTCTCAAAACAAAGAGCAAATACACCCAAAACAAGCAGAAGAAACAAAGATAAGAGCACAAATCAGTAAAAATGAAAACAAGAAAACAACAGAGAAAAATCAATGACACAAAGCTGGTTTTTCTAACAACAATATAAATAAAATAGATAAATCTCTAGAAAGACTGACAAAGAAAGATAAAAAGAGAGAAGACGTACATACCTATAACAGGAATGAAACAGGGAATATCACTTCAGGTCGTGCAGCCATTAAAAGACTAAGGGAATATTACAAACAATTTCGCACTCATAAATCAAACAATTAACGAGAAATGGACCAATTCCTCAAATACCACAAACTACCAAAACTCATCCAGTATGAAATAGACAACTGGAATACCCTCAAAACTATTTTTGAAACTGAATTTATAGTTTAAAAGCTCCTGAAAAGAAAATCTCCTGGCCCAGAAGGATTAAAACCAATTTCACACAATGTCTTCCACTAAAAAGAAGAGGAGGGAATACTTCCCACTTCGTCTTATGAGCTAGTATTACCCTGATACCAAACCAAATACAGAAGCAAGGAAGGGAGGATGGAAGGAAAAAAGGAAAAGGGAAAAAAAAGAAAGATAAAAGCAAGCTCGAGACCAACATCCCTCACAAATTTAAACACAGATACATGATTTGCAAACATTTTCTCCAATTCTGTGAATTGTTTTTTCACTTTCTTGATGGTGTCCTTTGAAGAACAAGTTTTTAATTTTCACAATTTCTTTTGTTGCTTGTGCTTTCCATGGTATATCTAAAAAAATTTTTGCCAAATCCAAGGTCATGAAAATTTAACCCTATGTTTTCTTCTTGGAGCCTTATAGTTTTAGCTCTTACATTTAGGTCTCTGCTGTATCTTAAATTTAATTTTTATATATGGTGTGAGGTGTAGGTCCAACTTCATTCTCCTACATGTGGTTATCCAGTTGTCCATCACTGTGGAACACATCTGTTGAGAGGACTATTCTTTCTTCATAGAATGTTCTTGGCACCCTTGTTGAAAATCAGTTAACCATAGGCAGTTTATTTCTGGACTCTCAGTTCTATTCCATTGACCTATGTGTCTGTACTATGCCAGTACCACATTGTCTTGATTACAATTGCTTGGTAATAACTTTTGACATGGGGAATATGAGTCTCACTACTTTGTTTTAAGATTCTTTTGGTTATTCTAGATCCCTTGTAATTTCATATGTATTTTAGAATCAGCATGTCAATTTCTACAAAGATGTCAGCTAAGATTCTGATAGGGATCATACTGAATCTGGGGACTAGTTTGGGGAGTGCTCCATCTTAATAATATTAAATTTTCTGATCCACGAACATAGGATGCTTTTCCCATTTATTTAGATCATTAATTTTTTTCAAAAGTGTTTTGTAGTTTCCAGAGTATAAGTTGTATTTGTACTTCTTTTATTAAATTTATTTCTAAGTAGTTTATTCATTTAATGTTTTTGTGAATGGAATTTTCTTAATTTCATTTTGGATCATTTATTGCAAATGTATAGGAACATAACTGATCTTTTTATATTGATCTTGTATCTTGCAACCTTGCTGAACCTAACTATCTTTAATAGTTTTTTACTGGAATCTTTAGGATTTTCTATATATAAGATCATATCATCTGTGAATAGAGATAGTTCTACTTCTTCATTAACAATTTTGATGTCTTTTAATTCTTTTTCTTGACTAATTGTACTAGCTAGAACCTCTGGTACAATGTTGAACAGAAGTGACAAGAACAGACATCCTTGTCCTGTTCCTGACCTTACAGAGAACACTGTCTCTCACCATTAAGCATGATGTAAACTGTGGGTTTTTCTTAGATGCCCTTTATAAGGCTGAAGAAATTTTCTACTATTCCTGGTGTGTTGACTGTTTTATCATGAAAGGGTAGCTCGATTTTGTCTAATACTTCTTGTGCATCTATTGAGATGATCACAATTTGTTTATTATATTGATATGATGAATTGCATTAATAGATTGTAAGATGTTAAACTTTCTTTGCATCCCTGAGATAAATCCCACGTGGTCGTGAATAATTCTTTTTTTTTTTTTTTTTTTGAGACAGAGTGTCACTACTATGTTGCCCGGGCTAGAGTGAGTGCCGTGGCGTCAGCCTAGCTCACAGCAACCTCAGACTCCTGGGCTCAAGCGATCCTCCTGCCTCAGCCTTCCTGAGTAGCAGGGACTACAGGCATGCGCCACCATGCCCGGCTAATTTTTCTATATATATTTTTAGTTGTCCGTATAATTTCTATGTTTAGTAGAGATGGGGTCTCGTTCTTGCTCAGGCTGGTCTTGAACTCCTGAGCTCAAACGACCCGCCCACCTTGGCCTCCCAGAGTGCTAAGATTACAGGCGTGAGCCACCACACCCGGCCAATAATTCTTTTTATATGTTGCCGAATTTGGTTTGATAGCTTTTCATTAAAGATTTTTGCATCCATACTCATAAAAGATATTGCTCTATTGTTTTTTCACTTATGATGTCATTGTCTGATTTTGGTATCAGGCTAATACTGGCCTCATAAAATGAGCTGGGAAATGTTCTCTCCTTTTCTATTTCTTGGAAGAGTTTCCAAAGAATTAGTATTAATTCTTCGTTAAATGTTGGATAGAATTCAGCAGTGAAGATATCTGGGCCTGGGCTTTTCTTTTTGGGTAGTTGTTGATTAATGATTCAATCTCCTTACATGCTATGGTTTATTCAGATTGTCTATTTCTTCTTGAGTCAGTCTTGGTAGTTTGTATCTTTCTGGGAATTTGCCATTTCACCTAAGTTATCTAATTTGTTCGCATATAATTGTTCATAGCATTCCTTTGCAATCCTTTTTATTTCTGGAAGGTTGGTAGTGTCTACTCTTTCATTTCTGATTCTAATAATTTAAGTCTTTTTTTCCCTTTCTTTTCTTGGTCAGTCTAGCTAAAGTTTTGTGGATTTTATTCATCTGTGAAAGAATGAGCTTTTGGTTTCACTGATTTTCTCTATTTTTTTTCCTATTCTCTATTTCATTAATTTCCACCCTACTCTTTATTTCCTTCCTTCTGCTTGCTTTAGATTTAGTTTGCTCTTCTCTTTTCAGTGTCTTGAAGGTTAGGTTATTGATTTGAGATCATTCTTCTTAATATAGGCATTTGCAGCTATAAATTGTAATACCATCTAAGTACTGCTTTATCCGCATCTCATAAGGTTTTTTTTATTGTTTTCATTTTCACACATTTGAAAGTATTTTCTGATTTTCTTTTTGATTTCTTCTTGACCCACTGGTTAAATAACCAGAAGTGCATTGTTCAATTTCCACACATCTATGAGTTTCCCATTTTTCCTGTTATTGATTTTTAATTTCACTCCATATGGTGAGAGACCATATTTTATATTAGTTGCATCCTTTTAAATTTATTGAGGTTTGTTTTATGGTCCAACCTGGAGAATATTCCATGTACAGTTTAGAATAAAGTATATTGTGCTATTATGCTGTTGTTGGATGCAGTGTTCTATAGATGCCTGTTAGGTCTAGTAGGTTATAATGTTCTTCAAGTCTTCAATTTCCCTGTCGATCTTCTGCCTAGTTGTTCTTTCCAATATTCAAAGTGGGGCTGTTACAGCCTGAATTATGACCCCTCCAAATTCATACATTGAAGTCCTAACCCCCAGTATTATAGAATGTTATTATATTTAGAGACAGGGTCTTTAAGGGGGTAGTTAAGTTAAAATGAGGTGACCAGTGCCCTTATAAAAAGAGAAAATTAGGACACACACAGAGGGAAGCTCCTGTGAAGACACAGGGAGGAAAAGAAAGCCATCCACAAGCCAAAAAGAGTCCTCAGAAGAAACCAACCCTGCTGATACCTTATCTCATGCTTCTAGCCTCCAGAATTGTGAGAAAATAAATTTCTATTTGTTAAGCCACCCAGACTACGGTCCTCTGTTATGGCAGCCCTGGAAAAGTAAATAATACAGGGGTACTGAGACCTCCAAACATCACTGTCTATATCTCTCTTCATTTTTGTCAGTTTTGCTTCATATATTTCAGTGTATTTTTAGATATGGTAATGGTAGTATAATTATCCTTTTTAATTTTAAAAAAGTTCTACTTTTTGACATACATTCTAAACTACTTAAGGATGAATTAATATGAACAAGGATATATTTAAAAATGGTAGCAAGGAATAGGTTGATGCAGGTACATGAAACAAGACTGGCTATTAGTTGCTAAGTTCTTAAACTGGATGATGGACACATGGATATTCATAGTATTCTCTTTTTACGCATTACATACGTGTATGTGCCTTTTTTTTTTTTTTTTTTTTACATTTTCAAAAATAAAAGTATTTTTAAAAAGTCAGGCCTGTTTCCCTGGAGTCACTAGGGCATTTGATCCTTCCCAGACAACTGAGTGAAAAGGGCACCTTTTCTTCTTCTTTTTTCGGGTATCTTTTCTTAGCTGATCCTATAATTAATACCACCCTAACCATCTCTGTAGCAAAAACACCTAAACTCAGGCTTAGAGTCTAGATGAGACAGAGGTAATGCCCTGCCTGTTGTCTCAAAAACCAGGACCCTGTCACTGTTGGTAGGCATCCTGCAGCCAAACACCAATTTGCTCTTTGCTCAGCTGGCAGGGACTTGCAGCATCGATTGCTCAGGATGCAGGCAGCCTGCAGCAAGATATGTCCCTGGTGAGCAACTGCTGAGTAAAGGAGTCTGTGGCTGCCTCAGCCTGTCTCACTCCCTCCCCCAATCAGACTCCTCCTTTGCCCAAGTCTTTTTTTTTTCCTGCGTCACAAACACAAAATGGAGTTAGCTGGGAGCAAAAACAATCTGTCTAAAATGGCTGAATGCAGCAGGGAGTGCCAGACACTAAAGCGAAGGGAAAGGGCACCCCCTGCTGTCCAACACAGGGACCCTATTTTTCGTTCTTCATTATTTTTGCATGTCAAAATAATCAATTCTATAGAGTCCAGATGAATTTTGTCAAGGTCCTTGATACCTAAGCTGCACTCTAAAATTCAAAGAATAGAAGTTGAGACACAAAAAGGGAAAACAATTTTTAATCTCTAAAAACAGAGTCAGGGCACAAGGTTAGTAGCCCTGAGTCTCAGTTCTTGCTTGGTTATGATTGGTAACACAGTTTCCGAGAGCCCACAGAACGGAAGGGAGGTCCTTCTATAGCACGCCATTCCCCAACTTCTGTAATGAGCTAACGGCCCCCGGAATCTCCCAGCGATGGCCATCACTTCCCCAGGAATTCCTGTTGCAGGCTTCTCTCAATGAAGACCACAAACAGGAAACTAAGTTCTTAAGAATTGCAGGTGGGAATGAGTAAGTGGGATAGGGAAAAGGACTTTGAGAAAACACTACTGAGAACACAGACTGGCTCTAAAGCCAGTTACATCCCTGAGGCTGGAAGACTCAGGCTGAGCTATAAAGCAACTCCACCTAACCTTATTTCTCATTCACTTACTCAGAACCAAAACACTACTTGCCCTGCCCAAGACAAAGCCCGTGGCATTTGTACCTATTCTACAGGGAACACCCTCCACTATTTTATGCTACACCTCCCTAGAGTAATCCAAGTACTTAAGACAAGAAGAGAACACACAGAAAGGTGGAAAACTCAGAAACATCTTGAAAAATCTGTGGGTCCAAGTCACTAATGGTTTCCACTACTTAAATGAAACAGCACAAATATGCTAGTTTATCCAACATCCTTAAAAATGAGATAACAGCACATATAACACATTAGCACAGAATCACAACAGGAAGTTAAAAAAAAAAAAAAGTAAGGTAGACTCTGGTACCACTATAGTTCTCTCTGAAGAAATAGGGTCTTTGTGGAAGAATCCTAGATCTCCCAGGCATATTTGAAAGATTAGAACACTTAATGATATGCCTAAGAAATAACAACAAATTTTCTGTAAGGATAACATAACTATGGAATTGCCAAGCCCACCCAGCATACAATAAGCCTTGTCTGTTAAGTGCTACATGAACTCTCTAATTCTGGGAAGAGGAGAGAGCAAGAGGGTTCTACCATGTACTAATATGAGAAGCTGCCCATGTGGAGAATTTCTAGTTTATATTCTTCATGAGGGAAAAAGTCAGCACTTTAAAGCAATTAGTAGGTGTACATCACAGGAGCGAAAACAGTATGCTAACTGAACAGCAGTTATTCCAGCCCAAAGGTAACCAGATCACTGACATCTTGGCTAAAACATACACCCATCTGCTAAATCCCCCCAGAACTAGGCCATGATGCGGATGCAAGCTATAAGGAAGGGTGGGGCAAACTGGCAGAAAGGGGAACACCTAACAGACAAAGTCAGACAGAATCCCAAAGCTACAAAAACCAGGTGCTGAGCGTTAGGAAGAAGGGGGCAGATAGAAGTCTGAAAGGGTATCAGAAAAGCAGTATTAAAAATTTGGGCACTTCACAGAGCATTTGGTTATTCAGACAATACAGTCATTGAGTTTCTCACAGATGCTTTCCCAGCACACCCAGGATGGTGACTCAGTTAGGGAGTGCTAAAAAGAAACCTACTTCTGAGATGTGGGTGCGTGAGTGGGTAGGGACTGAAAGATAGGCAATGCCCCAAGCAAAGACTCAGGTGTGTCAGCAAAGGAATAGGACAAGTTTATGCAAGGGAACAGCAGGCTAGAGGGCAAGAGAAAAGGCAGCAACTAAAGGAATAAAACCCTTTTCCTTTATTAAAAATTGCTTCATTATGGGAAAGATTAAACATATAAAAACAGAATAAGATAATAAATCCCCATGTATCCACCACTCAGTTTCAACAATTATCAACTCATGGCCAATTTTGTTTCACACTTCTAAATCCCAAATAATGTCATCTGCAATTATTTCAGTATGCACCTCTAAAAGATAATGACTTAAAATAAAACCAAACAAAACATAATACCATGATCACACAGATTTCCAGCTGTCCCAAATGTTTGTTTGGATCAGGATCTAAATAAGTTCCATATACTTCACTAGCTGACATTTTAAATTCTCTTTTAATCTGTATGTTCTCCTTCATCTCATTTTTTCCCTTGAAATTTACTTATTGAAGAAATCAGGACACTGATCACCGGTGAAAAGCAAGGGGCACTAGCAGGGTGCCCTGACACAGACCCTGGAAGCATCTCAGGTTTCTCAATGCGCCTGCCCTCTTGCCACTCCCTTTCACCAAATGCTGGATTCTGAGCCCAACAGATTTGGGCTCAAATTCTGGCTTAGTATTTATTTGTTATGAAATTTTAATAAGCAAAGGACATGTTAATTCACTACTTTATATTTCTCAGTTATAAAATAAAGAGAATACCAATTAGGCATTACAGAAATAATGTTTTAATAATTAGAAAAAAATGGGTTATAAGTCCCTATCACATCTGACATTAAACAGGCATTCATAATTAAGGCTGAATGAGAAGGCAAAGTATCTTCATCTCTTTTAGATGATCCACATCAATTTTAATCTCTGCTCTGTCTCACCCACACCCACCTAAACACTGAGTAACTGCAGATTTCTAATCCACTCTCCGTAACAAAGGATTCTAGAAATACCCTCTATTTTATTTAGGGTTCAGAGAGGAAGTAACAGGGTAAAAGCAAAACAAAGAGAACAGATGGGATAAACACCCAGCCCCCAGCCTAAGTCTGCAGAGGCAGCTGCTGGTTTTCGTCATACTGCTGTTTTTTTCCCTTCTTTGTTCCTGAGGTGGAAGCCAGGAAAGGGTGGGGAAGGAGTGGGGAGAAGGGGCGGGGATGAGGGCAGGACCGCCATCACTGTTACTGAAAGTCACCTGATCTTCTCCTCCAATCCCTAGTCTCTGACCTCACAATCTGGAACCTGAGCCAAAATAGCTCAACTGCGCTCACTCCGTGGCTGAAAAGAAAAATGCAAGCAGAATAGGAAAGGGGGGACATTCTCCTTAAAAAGATTTTTGCAGTTTTTCTTGCCAACAGGAATGTAAACACACATACACAAATATACACAGAGAAGATTGTTGTATCTTCTAATCTAATAGATCCAAAGGAAATCACTGACTCTTAGAACAGAGTTGGGATTATTGTAGGATCAGGAGGGAAAAATCATTCCAACCAATCTTGCAGAAATGGGGTTACCAGTGCCCTTCTGTTACATAACTGCAGTTCCTTTGCCCAGGGGAGCTTAGAGATGAATAAAGCTTTTTATACTGGGGTCTGGTTTTTCAGAGAAACTGTTAAAGCAGGCTAGGACCACTACAGAGTGAAGCAAGGGATGCTGTTACCTGCTCTGTAGAACTGGATGCTAGTACTCTGCTTTGAAGACAATAATACATTAGGTCCAAGTACTTGTAGAATCCCCTTCTCCAAGCATCCTGGCCACTGGAATTTTAACCCTTTTGTCTTTCTCATTATAAAAATAATGAGATTATTAAAAAATTGAAAGAAAAAACATCTAATACCCTAACAAAATCTGTTATAGCAGTCTAATATATTCCCTTCCTTTACTTCCACATTTCTTATGTAAAATGCAATTGTAATCAGGGTATACATAATTTTTTCCTGCTTTTCTTACCAAACATCGTATCATAAATATTCTCCATGTTGCCCTAAAGGTGATGAGCCAGAGTTCTAAAAGATGGGACAGTTACAGGACACTAAGTTCCAGAGCAATTAATCTTCAGAACAAAAACTGAGATATAAGCAAGGGAAAAATGAGGCAGGCCACTCCTCTCCTTTGAAAGCCCTTTATGGAGTAGTGTCCCTATGCTAGTGATACAAAGATCTGCTCCTCTTCAAGTATCATGTGAAGTACCTAGGTCTGGAAGGTCCGTTAGCAGAACTTTGCAGTTCTCTCTTCCTCATACCATAATGGCTGCAAGCTCTAGTATGAGTTGCTGTATACATACAGAGTTGGTGTGGGTAACCAGCTCTTCAGTCCATCGCTATATAAGAAAGTCTGGAGGGAGAACAAAGGACATGGACCCATGCTAAGATGCAGTCAGATCAAATGGGTTATTGTAACTACTGTTTCAAAAACTGGACAGATTATTTTATTACTGTATTTTGTCTTATCCTTGTGTCCACTATAAAAGTAATGCATGCTTATTGAAAAATTAGTATTTTTCAAAGCGAGGAAGATCTCTACATACTAACATGAAGAATCTCCAGGATACAGAAGCAAAGTATAGAACAGTAGAGATAGTATGTTATCTTTTGGTAAAAGGAGGGAAGATAAGAATCTATATTGGTATTTGCTTATAACTGCATTTTTTAAAAAGGATAATCAAGAAACTAATAAAAATGATTACCTCTAGAGGGTGGCGGAGGAAGAAGAATGGCATGGATGAATACTAGGATGGAAATAAGGCTTTTTATACTGTCTTGACTTTCTGAACTACCTATGTTGCCTAGGCAGAAACACAAATAATAGAGAAGCTGAAAGAAAATGACAAGAGGAAAGAAACATCGTATGGTGGAGACACCCTTAGTATTCCTTGTAAACTAGCCTGTCTACAACCTTATGTTTGGAGGGAGACTTGGCTAGCACCTGCAGAAAAGTCATCTCAGATCCAACAATTCCAAAAGAGTTAAAGGTCAGGCGATTCTCAGAACAGTGCCTTTTCCCTGAGGCAATAGCTTTGGGCTCCAGTATGTAGCAATAGAGTACTGGAGTATCTTCTGCTCATCCCAAACCCTAGCTGTGCTCTGACACTTGGATATCCCATTCCTCCTCCTAAACACATCTGTGACCCCTACCAACTCCAGGTCTCCACGGCAAGAGAATAACCAAGTTTGAATAAAAGTTTCCTCTGTGAAGTTCCGGCATTCTTCACCGAGATCTCAACCTCTTCCAGTTTCTCACAATTCCATCTTGTATAAGCCTAGCACAACACTCTGCCCTCCATCCATCCTCTCTAGCCTAGTCAATCTCTAAGTGGTCCCCAGCTACTTCACTGACCACACAGAACTTCTTCAAAATGCCCTTCTAAGACAGTTGCTCAGACCTGGCTGGGAAGATGACAAGAAAAGAATTTTTTCAAGTGCTTCTGAAATAGTGGCTTCAAAATGTTAGCAGTCAATAGAAAATGTTGAACTATTTCCTAATCAATCTTGTATGACCTCAATAAGAACAGGGATAATACTTGTACAATACCTACTGATAGAGACATCAAAATATTATTAACAGAAAAAGTAGAGAGAAGCTTAATTCACTTTTAACATGCTCCTCATGTAATCCTTATACTAAAGTTTGAGAATTACAGTACCAATTTTAAGTATAGGGATTAATTGCATCAAGCTGACAGAAGTTTAGGCAATACTGACTGAACCCCCTACTAGATGGTCTAAGTCTTAGACAATGACATCTACAAGGACATTTTGTCAGAAATCAAATCTGGAATCCACAGATAATGGTAGATGGTACCCTGGGTTTAAAAAATGCAGTTTCAGTCTATGTATGTCTAGAATAGTGTAATGCAAGCACACACAAAAGTTTGGATGGCTAGAAAGTGGGTCTAAAAATGTAATTATCTTGGGATAAATAGGAGTTAACAAATGGCATAGAAGCACTGACTGTAAAAACCTTTTTTGCACCAGCATATTCTAGCCATGTTAGGCCAGGGGCATTCCCTGAAGGAGATGGATACAGTATAGTCTCTGAATAGTTATCAACATGAAATCAGCTGGTAGGTTCTATTATGTGCTTGTAGTAGCTCAGCAGAAACTGAGACAGAGATGGGATAATTAATATGTATATAAAGAGGTTATAAATATGTATGTAATAAACAAAAATACAATCCTCTCTTTAAACTCTTTGAAAGGAAGGCTATGCTTTCATGAAGACATCAGACTAAAAAGCAAAAACAAAAACATTCTCCAGCCTCTGGTCCCACAAAAGAACACTTAACATTGCTTCTATCAAATACAGTAGCTGCAACAGGACAAGATCGTTTTGTAAAACGGCAAGCTGCAGCTTTTTGCATAATTTAAGTGCTGATCGGTCCTCCAGTGACTTTCCTGACAGGTAGAGGGCAGTATACTAAGCAGTTTGCATTTGGAAACACAGAGGTCGCCTCTCTCTAACGTGATTGCATCACTACCAAACGTAACAATGACACATCTAAAATAAAAGAGTTCCATGTGCCATCTGGTGGCAAAAAAGGAGAAGAGCATGCTGCTGCACATAAAATATATCAAATTCCTCCAGTTTAGAAGGAATTAAAGTTTAATTATCTTTATCTGATGACACTCTCCCTTAAATCTCCACCAGTAAGTCTTCTGTGGAAACTACATCAGCAGCCTTCATGCAAAAGTTTTAAAAATAAAATAACTTTGAAATCTGTCAAAACAAAAGAAGAGTTTGAGATGGTGACAGATAACACCAAACACAGCTACTGCAAGGAAAAAAATAAAGTAACAGAGCCAGAAGTTTAAAACTGAAAGGTGTCTTTAGGTTTATCTATATCATTTTACAGATAAAGAAAGGGTCAAAGTGTGATGGAAAACTTTTGGTACAATCTTATTAGTGGTCAGATTAAAACAAGACATCACTTTTCTACTACCAGACATTATGATAAATAATTTCTTATTTTTGGTGGAAGTGTGTATTGCTACAATCCTACACCTGCAACTAGCAACTTGGGCCTAGAAATGTTATTTTAAAGAAATTACTGTGCAGATTTACAAGTATGCAAAGATAAACAGAAAAGGATGTTTCCTGCAGCATTGCTTAGTATATAAAAAATTGAAACCTTAAATTCTCAAGGAGGGATTAATTGCATAAATTTTTACTATTCATATGACAGAATACAACTACCCACTAGACATAATGCAGATCTATAAGTAATAACATCAAGAGATGCTGAAAGATGTTCAGCAAAATATAGAACAGCAATTGCATCAAAAAAGAAGTGTGTATACTCTCACATTTCTGTAATTTTATCTTTAACTTTCTTGCCCCTTAATTTTCCAGTAAGATTTTATTTGAAAATTTGCTACATTCTCTCACTGCACTGAAGGAGAAAAAGATTTGCCTATTCCTTTATGATAAAGGAAGGAGGACGGGGGAGAAGAGCAGATTTTTTTTTACTTTATATTCCCACTGTATTTTATACATTTGTTGAAATGAAGATATCACGCTGGTCCGGAAACTAGCTTAGGCAGGACCATGGTAACAGAAGAAGACAGACAAAGTGGGTAAAGGTAATGGTGAGGTCTTTGGAAGGTCCTCTTTCTGATTGCTTCAATTTTCTCAGTGAAATAGAAAACACCCTCAAGGGAAAATGAGGATGAGGGAAGTTCTGGGCCTTTGAGGAGAGAAAAGTTCTGAAATAATTACTTAGGAGAGTAGGAAATTAAAATATGATTGCCAAGGGCCAAGCAACTTCACAAATTGAGCAAAGGAGACCCAGGAGAAAGAGCAGCCAGTAAGGTGGGAGGAAAAATAAAAGTGTTTTCTGGAGGGCCAGTTGTGTGGTTTTCTCTAGCAATGTTCAGTTGTACAGTTAGAGGTGAAGGGTGAAAAGAGAGATGGAATTAACCAGGATTGTGGTTTTACCAACCAAGTATGATTAAATGAGAGAGAGGCAATGGAAGAAAAAAAAAGAAATGATTGTAATGATTAACCATGGAATTTTAGCTGAGGAAAGAGTGAAGTCATCAAGGGAGTGAAGAACAGTGAAAAGGTGGTAGGATAAATGGATTGGAGGTCCCAGCGGGGCTGGAGGACTGTTGGGGTCAGGACACTACTGAGAGTGAGGTAAAAAGACAGGATACGAGTGGTATGAAACAGATGGTGAAAGGGCTGCAGTTACTGGTAATGACCATAGAGGGGAACAGGTGACATAGGACAGAGGACAAGATCAAGAGAAGAATTCAAGGAATTGAGGGGCCAGAATATTGGTAGGACCACGACCTGTCTGTTCCTAAGAATTAAGTCAGAGGTAGTATTAGAGTATTGCAGGCAGTGGCCATGAGCCGGGAGCTAAACTGGCTGAGAAATGAGAAGTAACTTGGGGTATTAGCAGATGACAACACAAAGAGAGAAACAGGATAATATAACTTGAAGTCATGAGATTTGGAATTGATGGTTTTTAGGAAACAGAAAGGTAGAATGGTCTGAAAGTGGCAATGAAGAACAAAGAGGACATCTACCCCATTTCCAGGCCTACTGGGATTAGGTTTATGAGAGTAAAGAAAAACCACCACGTGAGAGAGCAAAAGGGAAAGCAGTGTTGAGGGAAAACCAGGTTTCCATTAGAGCAAGGTGAAGCTGATGTAAGTGAAGGAGATTTTGGTAGTAATGAACCAGGAATGCCAGAGGGCACAGTGAACCAGTTTCAGGAGTTTACGTGGGATGGGAGGAGACAGAATAGGAACTACACAGAATCTTACAGCGATTAAAGTATGGGAGATTAAGGGAGACTTGTGGTGAGTGACATAAATCAAGGTCAATGGCATAATATTAGATCCAGTGGATTCAAAGCAAACAGTGATGGCAAGGTTTGAGTGCAGAGGAGTATATAAGGGTTGTAGTTTAGGTTTTTTATACCACTAGTGACAGTGAGATGACAACCTGGAAAAGATGTGGTACTATTTTCATGTTTAGGACCCCTCATAACCCCAGATGATAGGGGTAGATTATGTTTTTAAATCATAAGCTCTGATACTACAGAGCTTCCCAACTGCTTTGTGCTAACAGTCTAACCCTATTCAAAACCCAAGAAAAACTATTAATATAGTACTTAAAAGACAACAATCCCAACAAAATGTTCACTTGAATAGTACCTCTGGTCCTAATCCTATGTTGAGAGGAGTAAAGAACTGATAGAACAGAAATCTTTCTGCCAAGAGAGAAAGATGAACAAGGCGGTGCATGGTTGAGCTCTTACAAAATCTTGCTTTCAAAGGCTAAAGCTGCATAACCTATAAAGGTTCATTAATAAAGATCCAACTGGGTGAGTGCCACCCAGTAGACAGAAGAGGGTCACAGGGAAATGGAAAAAGAACCTTAGATCCTTTGGCAAAGAGGGAAGTGCTACCCGCCACAAGCTCCTGCTGAAGCCTAAAGCCTGAACCAAGGAAGTTATGTCAGAGCAGTACATAGACAGGTATGACTTCTGGGACAACAGGACTGGACCCGCATGAGTTAAATCCTAACTACAATACTGTTTGGTGTTTCTGTTTTTGTTTTTTATGAAATTCTCAACTCTTGGTTAAGATCTTACTTTTCAGCCAGAGTTCTTCCTAAATTACCACCATGAAATACCTGGAGCACTGTTCTGATGTTCCCATAAAGTACCTCATACTTTAACAGGCTGATGCTCCGTATTGTCCACTGTACACCTACCAAGGATGATTACCTTTTGGATCTTATGGGTCCAGAAGATTTTAGGAAGGAAGAAATAAATCTAAGAAGAAAAGTCACTGAATTTAGGACATCAGTTATCACTGACCATGCTATGGTTTAAGAGGTGATATTTTTAATGCGATCATGTAATCTATAAAAGAGTAAGAGAAGGAATGCAGAATGAACAACTAGTTATCCTATATATATAAATAATGTATGCCTAAGGTCAATACAGTAATGAAAATGCTACACTGGAGAAGATTAACAAAAGAAATTTAATTATTGGACATGTTTCCAAGGAATTCAAAAGCAGTGTCAACAAAGAGTCCATGATAAAAGACTCCTTACTGATCACTATGAAGAAAACGAGAATATGAAAAAGGACTAGAAGTTTTATGGCACTGCCTACCAAATCTAAATTCAAAATAGTCCCTGGCAGGGAATAAACTGAAGAAGTAAATCCCTGATTTATGGGAAATAAAGAGTTCAGAAAAAAACAAGAGACTAATCCTTAAGAGAGAAATAATGTATAGGAGAACCTATAGTACAAATTTTAGGACCAGTTCCTGTCTCTTAGCTCTTCTCCTAGTAAAAAGACACACATATTCCTGAACCTTAATGAAGCAGTGGCTGGAGACCTCAACTACAGGAGGTAGAGGCGCAGAGGGGGCAGGTGTTTTCTTCAATGCCTGTTCTTGGAGGAGCCAGTAGATATACGGGAGGTTTTAGGTACCAATAAAACATAAGGGGGATACAGACATGTTTGACAAATAGCAGAGAGTTGCGTTTAGCAAGCAAGATAGGAAATAATGCAATGTGACCAAAACCTAGTGTCCAAGTAACTTCCTCATCAACACTGGCAAGCACTGGGCTGAAATCATCCAAGCAGCACCTCTTCTGTACTAGATAAGCGTGTCTTATTTCTCCAGCTGGATCAGTTTTACTACAGTTGAACATACTATAATCAGAACATGCCATCTCTTTTATAATCCTAAATATCTAGTATCTCACTTTCCCTAATTTAATGTTGTTTCCTTTTTTGTACTCAGAGTCACTGCCAATTCAAGGACATTTGTGCCTGAATGAAGTGATCGCTGAAGCCATTATATCCCCTTCTTGCAACTTTTGTCTGGATCTAAGCTTTCAGAGGCTCTAGGGCAAGTATATATTAACATATTCACTTCTGGGAAGCAGAGGGCTAGAGCAAGAACTTTGAAGTCATAGTCTAGAGACTGAACCCTAGCTCTGGCACTTACTACATAGCCTTGAAAAAGTTACATAACCCGTGTTTTGACTTCACCTGGAAGAAGGCATATTTATAGTGCTAATAAGTAGTTATTTAACTGATATTGGTTTCAGTATTCACATTGAGCTGGTTCAATGTTCAATTCAGTATTGAAGAACTATTTTTAAAAAGGAGTAAGGATGAAGGTCTTTTTCTGAAACACTATACTAGATATGTTTAAAGCACCCGAAGCAAAGTAAACCTTGCTGTCATACTGAGGATATCTGGGTCCTCTGAGTGCTTACTTCTGAAGTTTTGAGAGCCTGAAATTCCTTACCTGACAAAAAACTAAACTCTAACTAAAAAGCCAAAAGCCTTTTCACTAAAGTGTTTTGGTTATGTTATAAGAAAGGGGACTACCAATTGTATTTTTGAAATGCTACCATATAACAATTCATAACGGGCCTATAATACCAAGGAAGACCACGAAACTGCTGAAAACCTGACATAATACAAATGTAGGGGATAAAAGGATGGGGACAGAAAGGGGAGTGACGGTGAAGAAGGGCCCAGTCACCATACATTTGCAATGGCACTCAGAGCACAGAGCCCAGACCCAAGAAAGAAACTTATGTCCGAAGCCAACACAGGGACAGAGTCTGTGATTAGAAAATCACTTGATTTTAACCTTCATTGTCAACTAGTCCTTACTAATATACTAGAGTAGTGTAAGTGGTCACCATCATAGTATTTTTAACTAAGAGAGTGGAAGTAATTCCCTAGGCTGGACTTTAGCATGGAAGGTGCCAGTTCTCTTAGAGGAAAAGGCCATTTTACCCCGAATGATAGGGCAGTAAGACAGTCCTGAGCGTGATGATCTTACACTCCCAGATACACACACACATATAACGAGGGGCCACCAAAGGCACCTAGCAATCTATTAGGTGCCTTATTAGAACAAAGTGCACCCTGCTTTTACCAGATCACTTAAGGAAAAAAATAATTGTCTTTGCATGTAGATGTGATGAGTAAATGCTCCAAAGTTGCACTTAATTTTCACCACTAGGGAAATAACAAACCTCTAAATAAATAAAAGTGCTAGAAGAAAGCGTTAATACAAAATTATTAGGCTACGTTTGTCGTTGTACACAAGATCTTTTAAATACTATCTCTTTCAGGGGAAATAGCTACAAGTGCCCTATCACAAGGCAGCATAAAACCACAAGAATTAGGAAGTGACGAAAAGAGGGCAAAGGAGATCAGCTCTTCTAAAATAAAAGAAAACATATGAAAGTAAAAAAGAAAAGCAAGAGTTTACATAGAGAACACAGACCAGAAGGGATCTGATCATATAATCTTGGGAAAGCTAGCTAACTGTTCAGAGTCTGTATATGCTACCATGGAGATAACACTCACCCTGCCTGTCTCATAAGGCCTCTTTGCAGGTCAAATAGGGTAACATATGTTAAAGTACTTTGGAAATTATAAAACACAACAGAAATGTAAGGTAATGGTAATGGTACTTAAGT
This sequence comes from Lemur catta, assembly GCF_020740605.2. Classification (NCBI taxonomy): domain Eukaryota; kingdom Metazoa; phylum Chordata; class Mammalia; order Primates; family Lemuridae; genus Lemur; species Lemur catta. The sequence continues at coordinate 7,353,937 of NC_059132.1, forward strand.
TGTCCCTCACTTTCCAAAGAAAGAACAAATATATGGGAACTTCAACTTAAAATAACTTTCTTCCCCATTAGTTAACACCACAGCTACTGGTCCTTTTGAACTCCAGAAAAAAAACTAGCAAAAGAGAAATCAACCCTCACTGTTTGGTCTCAGTTTTCTAAAGAGAAACCCCTTTACATCTGTTTCATCTTTTTCTCTAATATTCAAGAGATCAAATTAAAAGGCTCTCTTGTATTCTTACCTTTGGAAGCTGCAGGAGCAGAGGGCCAGGAGGGAGAAAGCATCAGATATTGGGAAGAAATGGAAGAAAAAAGGAATCACATATGTTTCTTTGTTATTGTTGACAATCGCTCAGCCACCCAACCTATTAAAGACTCCACCCAACCCTTATTAATTAAGTACTCAGGCCTGGAGATGGCAAGGTGAGCTTGTGTCATCTTTCTCATATCCCCAACAAGTTATACTGACAAAAATACTGACATACAACAGTTTTCTTTCCCAAACCCAGTAACTCCATAATACAAAAACATCTTTTCTGAATGGGGAAGTCCATCTCTCCTCCACCCAACATTCCCTTTGTACCCACACTCAGGGAAGAAAAGGGAATGAGAAACCTACTGAAAGGATATTCTAACCCCTCCACTGGACCTCTGCAGTAAAGAAGAAGGTACTCACTCTTGGTCTGGGCAGAGAAGGTATGGGTAAGTTTGGCGAAGAGTTCATTGTTCTCAAAGCGGTCCTCCTTCACCTTTGTCCAAAAGCAGTCCTGGGAGAGGTCCTCAGCCACAAACTGTGAATAGAGGCAGGTGTTAAGAATTGCTAAGCTGAGCCCTATACTTTGCATCCTAGAAAACTGCTGAAGATGCAAAAGGGGTGGCTGGCTGGTTATCAACAATATCTTACTAGAATAAGACTAACCTGAGACACGGGTAACAGCTGCAGTGGAATTAGGAGATGAGGCTTCTGGTTTGTTTACTGTTGCTTATTCAACAACTAGATTCAGTTACACTACTCCTTCTCCTTCTAACTCCAAATCTTTTAGCTTCAGAAGCATTAAGGCTTTATTTCACATCTTCTCTTGCTCTACATTACATTTTCACCATCAGTTTGGGCAGCTGTGCCAATTTGTTCATTTTATGAACAAATACATGTGTGTGTATCTAGGACTGTAAGACCGTAAAGCTCAGGACAGTTGTTTGCATTCAGGGCAAAATGGCCTTTTCCTCTAACAAAATTGTCACCTTCAGCGCTATGAACAAACCACTAAGCTTTTTATTTTGACTTGGTTTCTGGAAGCCAAAGGCTGACTCAGAATCATAGGTGTTTCAAACACATCACAGCAACAATACTGTGCCATGCAAACACGGCCTGTGTAACTCACCTCCTGGGGAATGGGAGTCTGAGAGTGTGTTCTTAAATCTATGACTTTTGGATCAGCACAATTATCAGTAGTTTGCAGACTGGTGAAATGGCTATTATCAAACTCTGTGTTACCATGGTACTCATATTCTCAGAGAAAAGGCAAAAAATATTAACTTAAGGATAAGTTTAATTAGGATAAGTTCAGAGTATAGGGTTCACAGAACTCTCCACAGTGACATCTGGCATATAAGAGATGTCTAATATCTGCTGAATAAATATAAGCACGAGTGGAACTTGAAGATAGAAAGATGCAAGGAATGGAGGCCCACCCATGCACACAATACAAAGTAGGAAACTGAAGTGGTTTCTTAAGATCTACAGATGAAGAAACGGACAGAAAGTCTTACCTTGGACCAGTTTGGCCTCCGGAGCTGCACCTCTGGCTTATAAAGCTTTTTGGGGGTTAATCCAAATGGCAGAACTGGGGCTGCGGGAACTCCAAATCCAAAGGGGGGAGGCGGAGGTATACCCATTCCAGGTGGAGGTGGAGGAATGCCAGGACCTCCAGGAAATGGAGGTGGTGGAGGGATTCCAGTACCACCAGGAAGAGGGGGAGGTGGAGGTGGCATTCCTGGTCCTCCAGGCAAGGGAGGAGGGGGTGGAGGGATGGGAGGACCTCCAGGCAGAGGGGCTACAGGGATGGCAACACTCCCAGGCAAAGGAGGGGGTGGGGGGATGATAGTACTTCCAGGCAAAGGAGGGGGTGGGGGGATGATAGTACTTCCAGGCAAAGGAGGGGGTGGGGGGATGATAGTACTTCCAGGCAAAGGAGGGGCTGGAGGGATGGCAACACCCCCAGGTAAAGGAGGGGGAGGTGGTGGAGGAGGAATGGAAGTAGCCCCAGGAAGAGGAGATTGGGATGGTATGCTAACCCCTCCTGGTAATGGAGGGGGTGGTGGTGGAATAACAGTGCTGGAGTCACCAGGTAAAGGAGGGGCAGGGGGAACAGTAGCACTACTGGAAACAGAAGGAGCTACAGCAACAACTGCAGCGGAGAGAGAAGCCACTTCTTTCTTGGCATCTTCCAGTTCCTTTGACAGCTTGGCAACCTACAGAAACAATACCAATATGAGTACTTCTCATCCCACTGCAGGGACTACGAGGAGGGCTGGAAGAAACCTAAGAAACTCACTTGATCCAAACTTCTCATTTTACACATGGAGGGACTGAGAGGAGCAAGACAGATCGCATGATTTACCTAAAGTCACACCGCTATTTAGTGGCAGAGCCAAAACTAGAATTCAGGTCTTCATGTTTAAGAACATGAAGCATGCTTTGTATTAAAAAGACAACTTCAACCTTTACCTTAAACTCTCCCTTTGATTAAAAGATGTAAAGGTCAAGTAAAGCAAATGTTCTAGTTATATAACTAACACTGGAAGTATACAGGTAATTATATAACCACGTAAGTGGTCAAGTTATCAGATAACACAGACCATTTAAATATTTATCACTACAGAGAGAGTAAGGATAAATCTGTGCAATGTGACTAAGATAACAGAAAATTATCCAGCATGTAATAGCTTAGTTTTCACACCTACATTTATTAGAAGACTTAATACCTTTATTTCTGGGTGGTACTATGAGCAACTCGTTTTATTCTTAATGTTTTTCTATATTTTCCAAATTTTCTGTTTTATGTATTAGACCCAAAACAAAACCAGTATATGATTTTAAAAATATGCATCATCTAATTAGATTACCTAGTAGTAGCTGACCCTACGTAGGAGCAAGATGACTGACTCCTGTTCCCAGATATGCACCTCCCCAGGTTATAGGTCAATCTGCCTTCCCAGCCCAGGCATTACCTCTCCTGTGAGCTGGGACACCTCTGCTTCCAGGTTCTGTTTCTCTGTGGCAATTTGTTGCTTTTCAGAATCCAATGCATCTTTTTCTCCCTGAATATCCTGAAGCTTCTGCTCAAAGTCATTTTCCATCTTTTTCATTTCCACCTGTAGCTCATGTCGGGCTGTTAACTCTGAGTCCAGCTAAAGAAGAAAGGAATCATGCTCCCAGCAAGCTCTCCATCTCAGTAAGAAGCACAAATTTTATTCCCCATAATTTACTATTTTGTGTCAATACTTGATCTATAGAGCTCACTGACCCACATCTCAGGCAATGCCAGGGGGAAAAAAGCACCATGATTTTCACCTTAAAGTCAAGGCTGAAGGAAAGGGGATTGGGGTTATTATTTTAATAGTCTTCCTACTTTTATAGTTTAAAAAAAAAGAAAGTAAGAAAAGAAAAAAAACCTAAGATTTTAAAGATATTTAACCAGGACAGCCATGGTAGTATAATCCCAGTAGTCTTTAAGATCAAAAACCTATTAACAACAACAGGAATCCTTGACTTGGAAATTCATGCCAAGGAAACTGAAAATGAATTTAGAGAAAAAAAAATTTTTTTAAATAAATAAATAACCAATAGGAGTCCTTAACAACTGAAGAGAAAAAGAAGACTCAGATATACTCCAGTGTCTATTGTTCTCGGAATAAGAGGCTAAAATGCCAAGCAAACCTGAGGGTGCCATCACTATCATATAAGAGTATCATCTGTCTTTCTTGTCCTGCCCAGCGACCCAAGAATTGTGCAAGCCCACCACTAGCTCCTCATGGTCACACCCATACCACCTTCTCCAATGACTAGAGGAAAGTTTTCTTCTGGGAATTACACTATTGGGTGCTAAATGCCTTCAAAATATCACACAAAAATGGTCTCACAGGTCAGGAAAACAATAATCCTCAAAGAAACATATACCTAAACACTTTTTTTTTAGAGCCCTCACACACACCTTTTTTTCCAGCTCTGTAGCTTTGGCTTCAGATTTCTCCACCTTTGTTTTATCAATCATTTGATCTGAAAAGACGAAGAGTCAGTAAGTAAAACTCCCAATTCTACTGATCTACCCTTTTCATACCTAAGCCCTTCAATATAATCAAAAAGCAGTCTTTGGTTCTTTTGCCTATTTTTATTATCCTTCTTAATGTTCTGCACTAGACATAGGAATCAAACCTTCAGTTAAGTTCAACACATAGTTTCTGAGTACATAGATGGTAAGGCTACCATGCTGGGTGGCATGAGGAATGCCTATGCATGACACCTTTGACTCTGGGACCAGAAGGAGTTACAGATAATAGATGAAGTCCATTCCTGCAAAAAGTGGTGGTATGTGAGGAGGGGCAAGTTTTGACTTATGTAGAAATAAACCAAAGGCCTATATACTCCCAGCAAAGATATTAGTTATGACCTAAGAAAGGACACAAATGGAAAAATCTGGGGACTGGAAAGGTATCCTCTCTGAAATTTTCACCAAAAGACAGAAGCAAAGGAACCAGACAGAAGAGTATGCTTACCAATCAATCCCTCAATATCAATCTGAAGGTGCCGGCACTTGAAGTCAGGGTCAGCCCCATTCTTGTGCAAAACTATCTGAGAAATACATTCTTCAATCAACTTATAGTACTGTGGTCTACGAGAGAACAAAATGGAGTTATCAAAGGAAAATAAAAATGTAATTTTCAAAAGTATTCAGGACTAAAAAAAGTTAACTGCTTTGGCAATTAAAAAATTTAAGGATAAGTGTTCTGGGAAAAAACTTTCTGTAAAGCTAACAGAAGTATCACTGCCATGCTAAGAAATCTCCTTCTTCCACACCAGCTATCCTACTACTTCAGATAATCAAAACTTCTTGCCATCTGCCTCCTAGTGCCACTACTTTTCCATCTAAAAACTGGAGCTTGATCAAGTGTGATGGACAGACACCACTATTGCTAAATCTCTACTTCCAGGCAACCAGAAAGAATTTTAAGTTGCCACCTCCCTTTGCTATCATCTTCACCCCACCTACCCACTTCCCTCCAAAAATGGAAGGGCATTTCACCTAATATATCTCTTACATAGGGATGCCTTTCAGTTGAATTAAAGAAACAACTGACAACTTCCCGTGTATCTGTGACTAATGACCAACCCTGGGTCTTTGTCTTTTCTTTTTCCCCTTTCCAGAGCAATCTTTGAATTTAAGGATTTTGCTTTCTCCAGTTAGGCTCAAATTCGAAACATTGCACAAGACACCATCTTACCTGGCCTCGTAGTCATTTCGTACCAACAGTAAGTGCTGCAGGATAGACAGGAAGTGTGGCTCTGCCTTTGAATCTTTCACTGTGTTTAAGAGAATCTGGAAGACTTCACTAAAGTCAGTGGAAAAGGGGAACAGGCTAAGGAAAGCAAAAATTTAGAAGTTATGTTTGACAGGTGCCTTACTCAACTCTTGGAGAAGCTAGGGAAAAGCAGCAAGACACCACTTTCCACTCTAACGGCTGTTTCTCCTATATATATCACCAGAAACTTTAAGCTCTATAAAACTTCCTTTTGCTGAGGGACCAGTGAATTGGGTAGTACCATACGCAGAGACAGAGGATTCCTAGTACTTGGCTTAAAGATCAGGCAGTGGACAGAACCTGAAAGACAACTGCCTCAAAGTCAATGGTGGCAAATATTAAGAAGTAATCAAATTACTCCCTCTGTCAGTCCAAACATCTCTAAAAACCAGCTCTACATTTCAGTAAACTAGGCTATCATGTTATAGGAAGTTTACTCCGATTTTGATGGCTGCTTCCATGCTGAATAACCATCAGGTCACCTTTGCTGACTTCCCATGCTGAAGTAAACAAAGCCACCAGCAATAAAAGGACACCTGCCTTATTTACTGAGAAGATACATAAGCCTGCTGCCCTGTTTGAAATCATCACCCCTCAAACCATTCCATACGGGGATCTGCAACTGAAGGCAATGAATGTCTTATCTGTCTTGAACCCAGTCAGTAAAAGGATATTCCATTTCCATGCGAATGTCATCCAGCCTTCCCTTCAGGTCATAGGAATCTTCTTCCCCTTGTTCATCAAATACAGCTAGTTGCACTCTCATATCTTCATTTTCAATCTCTCGAAGGTCCTGTCAATGACAAAAGCAGAAGTTAGGGAACGCAGAAGTATTTTATGGCCTTTCAAACCTGGCTTTTAAGTTGAAAACCAGAGTTATCCCAGGTATAAGAGGGGCTGTAAGAGCAGAATCAACCCTGCCTTTCTGACAAAGTGTAATATTTTACCTGCAACACCTGATGTAGCCCCAAGCGCATCAGTTCACTTCGGATATGAACACGGAAGTCAAGTTCTTCAGCTGGAGTGATGAGAGCATTGATCAGCTGTAGGCATCCCACCTAAAATAAGAAAATTCAGCAGCTGTGTCAATGCCAACTCCCAGAGCTCAAGATTCCATTTTCTTAACATGCATTCTGAGGCCCCCAAATATAACCTGGAAGATACTGTACAGAAACTCTAAAAATGACTTTTCTCCCAGAGCAATGAGACCTAGCTGGAGCATAGGTTCAGAGAACTCAGAACTCTAAATGATTCCAAGGATTTGACAGTAAGCTTTGTTATTGTAACTCTTGGTTTTCCTAGCTTGTAACAGATATCATGTCTTTTTTCCATCTCATAATGAGGAAAACTGTTCTCTGTCTTCTTGGAGAGAAAGTTAATCATTTCCCCTTCAGAACAAATTCTGAAATATAAAACACATGGTTGGGAGCCACTCCATGTGTTCTATTAAAAGGTCAAAGAACTTTGACTGAAGACTTTCCTTCTTGAATTCTATGCTTGGGCTCAGTTTCAGGGGATATACATGCCTTGAGTGCAATGGAAGTCCCACTTTTTAATCCATCCAGCAGTGGCTGGAAACGTTCCACCTCATCCATCTCAGCTCTTTCTGTCATCGCCTCCAAAACCCTTTCATTCCTGCCCAAGAGAAAGGAAAAGGAGAGAACTGCCTAGGTGCTCTGACACAGACATGCATAAAGGGTAGATCACGCAGGGGCACAGACCAGTTAGGAAATAGGACATGATTAATTCTCCAGATTTCTCACGTTATTCTTCTTACCAACCCTAGAACAGGTGCCAGAATCTGCCAAAAGCTAAGAACCATATCTTCAGAGAAATGCACTCCCTAAAACTCATCCAAAGACTCCTTTCCAAATTAAGATGCCTGTTCCATGAAGTATAAATTGGTACAACTTTTGGAGGGGTATTTAATAGTTAGTACTAATCAATTTCTAACACATGTAACATGTGGCCTACTTCTAGAAATCTATCCAAAATATGTATAAATGTGAAAGAATATGTTCATTATAGTATAATTTGCAACAATAAAAATTCTTCTTATCACCTAGAACAGGGGAAGGAATCTGCTAAAAAAAAATGGGGAATTATTAAATTATGGAACATACATACATATGGAACACTAAATAGCCACTAAAGATAATAAGGTAGATCTGTAAGTACTGATATAGAAGGACGTCCAAGATTTACTGTTAAATATTATAAAAAGAAACAAGCTGAAAATAATGAATGATATGATTTAGCTTTTGTTAAACAAAATACCTATGCAAAAATAAACATTTATCCTATATGTGCAGTTGGCTTTACAGGCATAAGGCACCATTCCTCAGCTCTAAGATACTATCTTTTGGGATAGCAGAAAATGTCTTAGAATCAAGGAAATGCAATATGTTTGCCTGTGCTTAGAAAAAGATTTATGTGACTATACCAAGCCATTAACAGTGGTTATCTCTGTTAAATAGGATCCGGCAAGGGATGAAGCTGTTAAATTCTACATTATATAATTCTATATTGCTTGAATTTCAAAAAAAAATATTGTGTCACTTCTGCATTTAAAAAAAAAAAAAAGTAAAAAGAAACCCCTGTTCTAGATAATACACACTTTTTTTAATTTGAGACAGTTTCACTCTGTCACCCAGGCTAGAGTGCAGTGGCATCATCACAGCTCACTGCAACCTCAAACTCCTAGGCTCAAGAGATCCTCCTGCCTCAGCCTCCCAAGTAGCTAGGACTACAGGCAGGCACCACCACATCCAGCCAACAATAGAGACATTAATGGAGATGTAGGTGACATCCTGCTACACCTCTGATAACCAGTGGTACACTCAGGATAGCCCCCATCACTTAGGAATTGTTCTTAACTATTAAGATTTTCAGTGTTTACTTCTAGGAAGTAGTATGATCTCACCTAGTATTTCCGACCAAGAGGACACACAAGCAACTCAATTTTCCTCTAGACTAAGAGAAGATGGTAAAAATGAGAATGTAGAAGAAAAATAATCCCAGTCACATACATGTCCTCTGGCTGTGGTAGGATACAAAGAGCAGACAGCAGCTTTGCTGCATCAATCATCATGCTGGGAACAGCAGGATCCATGGCTCTGACCAGCAGTAGGATTCCTTCTTCTGTCTCCAACATGGTCTTGATTCCAAACTGGTAGGACAAGAACAGAGAAAGGAGGCTTAAAGATGACAGCATCTAACTGAGGACAAGTTTAGCAGCTGTTCTGGGTTGAATGGTGTCCTCACAAAATTCATATGTTGAAGTCCTAACCCTAGTACCTTAGAATGTAATCCTATTTGGATATATAGATTTTGCAGATGTAATTAGTTAAACTACAATGAAGTCACACTGGAGTAGAGTAGGCCCCTAATCCAATAGGACTAGTGTCCTTACTAAAAGAGGAGATTTGGATACAGACACACACACAAGGAAAACACCACAGGCAGAGATCAGGATGATACATCTATAAGCCAAGAAATGACAAAGATTGCCAGCAATCTACCAGAAACTAAGAGAAGGGCATGCGATATATTCTCCCATACAGGCTTCAAAAGGAATCAAGCCTGCTGACACGCTGATTTTGAACTTCTAGCATCCAGAACTATGAGACAATTTCTGTTGTTTAAGACACCCAGTTTGTGGTACTCTAGTAAACTATTAATAATACAGGGGTAGAATACTGTTCACAATGTAGCTAAACAGAGATGAGCATAGCAAAATAATTTTCCGGGAGACAACAGAATTCCATGTCTTCTAAGAATAAAAACCTTTGATTTCTGTGTTTCTTTTTAATATTCTCCCTTCCAATCCAATGGAATAAGTTAATTATAACAAAATTAAACAGTGAGAAAGATATATTTGTGCTCAGGTGCAAATAATTGTAGGCTCTCTGGGTTTATCTACTAAACAAACAAAAAAGAAGACAAAAAGATTCTAAAGTCGAAATAGTCTGGAAGGAAAAAAACAAATAACCAGGGAATAAAGCAAACCTTACAAAAACGGTAACTACAGGTCAGGAAATTCAAGAATTAACAAAAGATAGCAAAGAAAGAGGAAGACAATGGAGCCTACTCCTGAAACAAAAGTTAGAACTAGGAAAAAAATGTACATAGAAGCATGTACACATACAGTTATTATATTAAAAGGGAAAGCTAGACGTCTTGCACCTCATATTCCTAGTTCCTTTTTTGGGTCTGTCAATGGAAAGGAAAGAATGGGGTCCAGATAGGGGTTGGAGTGAGAATGGAAAAAAATCTCACCTTGTTGTTCATAAAAGCTTTCAAGCAGCGAATGATCTCATGCTTGTTCCGGCTATCATAGCTTCTATGTGTAGAAGACATAATAAGTCAATATTATTGGTATTACGGGGATTCTATACCCCTTTCCCATTTGACTTTTTAATCTTGCAGATAAAGTTCTCAGGAATATCCCCAACTAGTAGCTGAGTAAATTCTAGCATATAGTACTTGGCTCAGAACACTGACAAAATAGGTAGCTGAAGAGCGATCCCTACCATGAAAGAATTTTGGCTAATCCTCTTGTAATCCAAGAATTTAGATTTATGTTAAAACCTTCCCTTTAACTCCCTGTAGGCTCCTAAGTGCTAAATTCCATCAGGATACATCCCATCTATTACTGCTTGCCTTGCTACTTCAAAGGTTTCAGGTATGAGAAGGTATACACAGGAGCTCTAGGCCCTATATTGTTTTATTTTAGAAAGATTCCAGGAGTACTTTGCTTCAGGCTGGCTTCAGGGTAGACTAAGACAGTCCAAGGTATCCCTAGAATTATTCCAACCTTGAAGACTGCCATAATGCTAGGCCCAAAATGATCAAGTGTATTATAAGACTCCCAAATGGGATATGACCCAGACGAGATCACAGGGCAGCTCTGAACTAAATCAGATCCTATTTCCAGACTAAAAAAGAATCAGTGCCAGAAGACTAATAATCTTATGTGGTATAGACCCCGTGTTATTCACCATGAAATTTAAGTTCCTTCTCTCTTTCCTCTATCTACAATCATCATTCATCCTCCAGTCACCCCTATGATGAACCCCATTTTCAGCTAACAGCACATTTCCCTAGTTCGTAACTTTACATTTAACTGCTATTTTCTCCTTTATAGCAAATAGCCAAGTCCCCTACAACCCTACACCTAGATGTTACAAAGATTTGGAAGTCCTCACCCAGCAATCTCCTCTTTCTCATCATGAAGTCGTTTAAGGATGTCCAATAAGGAGGCCAGGCCTTCAGCACCAAATGTTTGCACCCAACTGTAAGGAACAGACAGAAACAATGCAATATCAAATCAAATCAATAAATACTACTTTTCCAAACAAAGTTTATCCTGGCAACTCTTTACTCCCAATCCAGACCATTCTCATACTTTCCTGACTCCTTTGATCTTCAGTCACCACTGGTGAACTCCATTGTTGGGCTTCTACTCTTATTACCTCCCCCAAATTCTCACCTGACAGGGTTGTTGTTGAGAGACACACGAAGGGACTCCAGGCAGCTGAGCAGATGCATATCCCGCAAGCCTGACCTCAGCTCCTGAATGTACACCATGGCAGACTTGGAGCTCTCCTTTTGGCTCATGCCCTTGACAGGATAAAGAGATTAGTAAACACTGGACTCAGTTGTAAACTGGGAACTAATATTAGTTAATTCAGTTTAAAGAACATCACGGCAGACACCCATCATACATAGCACCAAACTACGTAAGACTCAGAATTGCCTATCCTGCTCCCCATACATACTTCATGAAGATTTAATCAGGCAACAAAGTAGATAAGAATGGTACCCCAAATAAGAGAGCAAACAATGAGTAGGCTTACATAATGGAATGAATAGAATTGACGTAGACAAAAATTGTTACATAAAAATGGCAAAACAGGTCAAAGATGAGGGCACAGTCTCCCAGGTCGTGGGTACCCACCCCCGGACTCACAGCCTTGGAGGTGTGCAAGTATTGGGACACCATCTCCCTCTTGATGATGATGTCCTTTTCCCTCAAAGGTTGCTGTTTTTCCTCATTCAGGTTCATATCCAGCTAGTAGATGGAGAAAAGAGAAAACAACCAAAATTAACTCAAATTCCTTACAAGTTTTTAGTGTTTGATATTTAGTACACTTAGTGAAGAGTTGAGCATATAAAATGTTTATTTTTTTAATTTTTAGAGACAGGGTCTTGCTCTGTCATGCAGGCCGGAGTGCAGTGGCAGGGTCATAGCTCACTGCAGACTCGAATTCCTGGGCTCAAGCGATCCTCCTGCCTCAGCCTCCCCAGTAGCTGGGACTACAGGGGTGCATCCTCATGCCCAGCTAATTTTTCTATTTTTTGTAGAGATCGGGTCTCTCTCACTATTGCCCAGGCTGGTCTCGAATTCCTGGCCTCAGGTGATCCTCCCAGCGTGCTAGGATTACAGGCATGAGCCACAGTGCCTGGCGATGGACCATACTCTTAAGACTCTTAATATACTTGGAATATTAAGAAACAAACTGAAAGATTCATGGAAAAATAATAGTGGTAGTACCAGTTGAGTGTTTATCATGTACTACGTCCTGTGCTAAGGATTTTAAGCCTATGTTAGGCCTAAGTTAGGCCTCCACAAGTCTCTATTTGAGTCTGAGATCATATATCCATGTAATATACTGGTCTTACAAAAACTTACAAGCATGTACTCAAAACTTTCCAAGACTTATCACTAGTGGACACCCACTAAGTGTCTTCCTCACTCGGTGTTCCTCACTGAGGACAGTATTACTTAACTGAGCTCAGACACAATTTTCAAAGGTCTTCTAGCAATTCTATGTATTCTCTTTACAGATTTGCCACTAAATAGACGACCTTGGGCAAATGATGTTCCATTCCTCAGTTTCTTGTTTGAATAGAGTTTGTTGTGAATGTTTCAATATTTTATCTACTCTGGCTTAACCCAAAGGTGGTCATCACACTACCCCATGAGTTGGTCCACTCACCCAGTGTCTTTGTGGCTGAAGTATTGCTGGGCAGAAGGACATTAACAAGATGGTCAGTGATCAGATGTTTCCATGCCCAACACATAGATTACAATCTTATTGACTGGTATTTGTATATTTAGTCCCTAATTATGGGATTATGAGATTGATATTTAAAAAGTTCCACATTAAGCCTGGAATTCCTTGTAATAAAGGGCTAGTTAAGGGGGACTGGGCACAAAAAAGAGCCTACCATGCCCATAAATGCATTTTCAGGAAGAAGGAACATTTTTGAGGTGGAAAACTCACCAGCATCTGTTCAAAGAGAACTAGAACTTGCTCATCTGAAACATCTTGCAATGACTGTGCTGTGGGATCATCCCCATATGATGCAGAAGAATTTCTATGAGCAGAATTGGGCTTTTCCTTCTCCTTCTTAATTCTCATGCTGGTGAATCTCTCCAGCTGAGTAAGAGAAAAAAGTATTAGCAGTGATCCATTTTCATTTACACAAGAAATCACACGTCAAATAGCCAACCCTTTACCCTCTTACATATGCATGTTTCCTCTGGCTCATGAGCAGCTGAAGACTCTTCTGACATGACAAGAATAAATCAGTCTTCCTCATATCTAACTTAACATACTGACTCTGTACTCTCATCTATATCCAAAGATAAGAGGACTGAAGTATTAAGATTTCAAACCTCCCTAAAAAGAGGAAACTTTGTTCTTGATCTCCCTTGCCATTTCTAAGCCCTGTGGCAGCACAGAACTGAAAGTATCGCATGTGCAGAGACAGAGCAATAAAATGCCCTTTGCTTCCCTCTGGCTACCCAATAATAAATGTGGCCAGGCCCCCAGAGGATCCCTCCCTTCAAGAGGTGAGTATGACCACAGATTTTAATAGATATAAGTCACATAAGGTAAACAAGTAAATGCCTTAAAACTAGGAACTATTCCTTTATTTTGTACTCTCCATAGCACTTGTGTTATATAGAAAGCAAAGGTTCAATACATAGTCTTTAAAGTCCCCTTTGCATGACATCTAGGTAACAAAGAATACAAAGTTCTTCAGGGGTTTATATGCTATCTCTCTGCCAAACAAATGCTAATGAACCATTCCTCAAACCTCAAGTACAGATGCTCAAAAAGAGCCACTAATAAGCTGCAGCTTATCTTTGAAAATAACAGTAACTATCTACAAGCATTGTGGGGCATCAAGTGATGAGCGGCATCCAGGCTGCAAAAAGCATGCCCAACCTTGGAAGCTAATGAATGTGCCAGGGAGATGCATGCAATGGGCCAAACATAAAAGAGTTAGGAAAAGGCCTTGAGATGCTGAGAATATAACCCATATCACCATTACAAGTTGCAGAAAGTCAAAGTTATGGGCACCGGTAAATATCACAGTATAGGAAACAAGCTAGAACATGCACATGCCAAACAAAATTTCCTTACCTCATCTGCCATGAGCCGCTTCAGAGTCTAAGAAACAGGAAAAAGGAGGGAGAAGAAAGATCAGTGAAATGCCAGGAAACCTCCTAAACACCAGATGAGTTGGAGGTAAAAAGGAAGAAAAAATAAGTTGGAAGGACCTAAGCTACTTTCCACAAGTGAATGATTTCTGCCAAAGTATTCCTTAGTACACTGCCTTAGTAAGGGAGAAGAAGAGTTTTAAGGTCACCAACACATGAGTCTTAAAAAAAAAAAAAAAAAGATAAAGAACTGAACAGATTCTAAATCTGATGACCAATAAACTTACGAAACGCGCTCCACTTCATTAACAAACAAGGAAATGCATATTAAAACCACAGTGAAGTATCCTTTTGTACTCTTAAGACTGGCAAAAACTTTCATGTCTGTCTAGCTGTAGAGCAACAGCTCTCACGTACTTTTGGTGGTAGTGTTAAACTGCTACAGCCACTTAAGAAAACAGGACAGCACCATCTGATAAAGTTAAATATGCACATGCGCTACAACTCAACACATCAATTTCTATGTATCCACCCTGCTGAAACGTGCATGTATATAGCAGAATACGTGTAACAACAGTGTTCATAGTAACACTATAACATCTAAAACAGAGAATAATCCAAATGGCCATCAAGAATAGAATGGACAGGCTGGGCGTGGTGGCTCACGCCTGTAATCCTAGCCCTCTGGGAGGCCGAGGCGGTTGGATCGCTCGCGGTCAGGAGTTCGAGACCAGCCTGAGCAAGAGCGAGACCCCGTCTCTTCTAAAAATAGAAAGAAATTATCTGGCCAACTAAAAATATATAGAAAAAAATTAGCTGGGCATGGTGGCACATGCCTGTAGTCCCAGCTACTCGGGAGGCTGAGGCAGAAGGATCGCTTGAGCCCAGGAGTTTGAGGTTGCTGTGAGCTAGGCTGACGCCACGGCACTCACTCCAGCCCAGGCAACAGAGCGAGACTCTGTCTCAAAAAAAAAAAAAAAAAAGAATAGAATGGACAAATAAACTGGTATATTGGTACGATGGAAAACAATTATACAAAGAAAGCAAAGGCACTTACAGCTGCTCGTAATACTGAATTACTATTTCATTTACATTGAGTTAAAACAACACGTAAAACGGAATTATATTATTTGGGATGTAAAATTATAAAGGGAATGATTGCCACAAATGTCAAAACAGTGGTTACTTGGGGCAGGTGGGAGAGCTGTGACTGGGAAAGGGGTGAAGCAGCTTCCAGGGTGCTTACGGTATACACACGGACAGCGGCTGCATGGGTGCTCAGTTCACAACCATTCTGCATGTTTTATGCTCTTCTGTATACATGCTGTATTTCACACACACAGAGAAAGTATGAATGAGCAGGTCTGGGAAAGCAGGAATTTTTCTTTAGCCTAATTTTAAACCATCTTTTTTGTTAATGTCCTTGGAAGAATACGGTAAATGCTTCTTGACTAACCTTCCTCAACCAATGAAAAACTAGTTTTGTTCCTGCCACAAAGCTACTTGTCTTAACCTTTTTATGGATAAGAAAAATCTATATCATCATGTTCATGTTCCCTATACCAAACAATTCAGTTAAATCCAGTATACACTAAATCTAAACTTTGCCCTCCATGGTCCAGAGGAGGTCAAGCTTCTACAGGCTGAGTGCTAATCTCTCAGCCAAAACCTTAAGAACCTTGCTCAGTGTCCATGGAATTTCCAGTTTCTTTGTATTGCTACTTTCTGGAAGCAAAGGCAGAAGGATGATGAGGCACAGACAGCACCACCCAATGAGACCAACACCACAGTTCCTTCTGTCGCCACCCTAAGTCACTTGGCATACAGAGGTGAAACAAACACAAAAGGGATGAGTATATACAGTTTGGGTTGCCACAGCCAAGATTAAACTTATTTGCTCCTAGAGCAATTGCTTCCAAAACCTTGTCCCCCAAACCCAAAATGTTCCCTCAGAACCAAGTAACAACGAAACAACTCTGGCATGGGTGTAACACAGGTACCACAACCTGGGTCTGAAGGACTAGTGGCAGCTGACTTGTTCATAGCCGCAGCTTAAGTTAAAGCAACGAAAACCAGCAAACTGTTCTGCCTACAGATTCTCCAGTCATCTCTCTTCTGTCCATCTCTACTACCATTACCTAAGTTCATGCCACGGTTGTCTCCTGCTTGATTGGCTGCAACAGCCTCTTAACTGATCTCTTTGCTTTCAGTCCTGTCTGTCCATGTTATTTTCCCCATTTAAAACCCTTCAATAGCTCCCCACTACCCTTATGTTAAAATCTCAATTTCTTAGCCTGGCATATGATTCTCCTGGCTTTTTTCCCCTAGTCTCATCTCTCAACAAACTCTTCACCTCAAATTCCATTTTCTGGCCATACTGAACGAATTGCAGGTCTACAAACAGATGATGCTGTCTCGACACCCACTTTCCATAGGCTGCTGCCTCCTCAGCCCAGATTGTGCTTTCAAGGCGAACTCCAACGGGCCCTGCAGGACACCTCCTCTCACTGGAGGGCACCTTTCCTTATGTTTCCACAGTAATAGGTACTTGCCTGTATCACAACACTAATAGTGGATTACAACCGTCTTTTCACTGTCTGCCTCCTTTATCCCTTTCCAGACTAAGTTACTCATGGGTAGGTCTGAGATTTCGTCATTATGTCTCCTATGAACAATTACTATAATCCGAGGCTACTTCCCTAAAACACCAATCCCTGGAGAAGCCCTCAAAGTCTATTTCATCTCTTCATTATGTCAATGAAGAAACTGAAGCCCAGACAGGTGGAGTAAATCACTGATTAGGGGCTGAGCTGAGTATGGAACTCGAGTCTCCAGATTCCAAAGTCCCAAAATCTTTGCATTCCCCACATTCTTCTGCTTTTCTCCTATATAATTGCCCACTAACTCTTGCCTTTAGATAGGAAAGCAGACACATACCTTATAAGAAAGAAGATACTAGTTTCCTTTGCTTTCCTAAGGCATTGTTAGAAATGGATTTGATCCTTTAAAACAAATTATTCATGTTTTAGTGCTCAATTTGGGGTAAGGACAGCAAAAGTGATCCATGCAGAATAAAAGCTGCATTTCCTCAACTAGTCCAACAGAGGGCAGCAACAACCAATAAATCCCAGCACCGTACAGGCAAACTTGTGTTTGAGAACCCAACAGCACACCTGCTGCTGCAGTATATTGAGGGTGTATTGTTTACTTATTTAATATTATGTGTGTTTTTCTTACAGATTCTATATATACTGTGTTTGTAAACAGTTTTTTTCAGTTGTCATTTTTTAATTGTATCATTAGTAGTTTTGTG
This sequence comes from Lemur catta, assembly GCF_020740605.2. NCBI lineage: Eukaryota > Metazoa > Chordata > Mammalia > Primates > Lemuridae > Lemur > Lemur catta. The sequence goes on from NC_059132.1 coordinate 7,371,284, forward strand.
GATTCTCTGAAATGAAGAACTAGATCATGAGAAGAAAAAAGAACTAAAAATAATGGAATCCAGGAAGATAAATGCTACTGAAGCTGTATTTACGCCTTATGGCTCAGACGTCCAAGCTTTTTTATAAATTCTCTAATCATTCTACAAACCTCTAAATGCTTCCACTCTTACCATTTCCTTGTTTGCTGTCTTCTGTCCTTAAACCAAACCTTTACTGTCCTAGCCTGGCTATGCTAAACACCTCACTCCCTGTCCCTCCTATCGGAGTCCCCCACCAAACACTTCCATTAAAACCTTTAACTACAAATGTAGATACTCATGGAAGCAAGAATATGGAATGAAATCGTTTACAATATCAAAATCTGGCTTATGAATACAGATTAATAGGAACTTTCAGGTAAAAGGTGGCATAACAAACCAAAGCATCTCATTTCTCCCCTTCTTGAAATCCCACTAAATCTACAGAAAACAGATTTTTAGAAAGAAAGGAATGATGGAAGGGACGAGCCTATGAGATTGAGAAGAACAAGAAAAAAGCCACTACAGCCAAAATTTTGAAGCTGGGGAATACAAAGACTAGAGATATTTAACCCAACAGACTTAAGAAAGAGGAGTCCTACACCAAAAGTTGGAAAGGGCAATAACCAATTCTAATTACACCTATGGATCCTCAAAAGGCTCAGGAATTAGTGGCACCAGATACCTACAGAAATGGGTTTAGAGGGTGGAAGAGGCTAAAAATAGGATTGATTGAAAACTGTTTAAGAAGCAAATCTCTAGACTCCACCCTACCCCTCTCCCTATCTCTCCCTATGCCCTCCTTTCTTCCAGCAGAGGTCTACAAGTTTATTCTCACAAGAGGGTAAAACAGAGGGTCTTTGGACTGGGGGATGCCAGGAACAGTTGTGGGCAGGGATATTCTATACCAAAAAGAAAAGCAAACCTATGCACAGTATATACCGAGACACCTAGTACTTTTCCCCCTCTAGGCTCATAGAACTCCAGCAGCCTGGCCTTTACCCTTGAGACAGAGGTTGGAAGAATCTTCCCTGGGGAATCGAAAAGCAACCCAAAGCTAACAACATAGTACAAATAGATCAACCCAGAGCTTCACTGTCCAATATGGTAGCCACTAGGCACAGGTAACTATTACTAACGTGGCTAGTGCAAATGAGGAAGGAATTTTTTATATTTTTATTTAATTCCAACAAAATTTAAACGGCAAATAAGCCTACGAAAAAATGCTCCACATCATATATCATCAAATACAAATTAAAACTGCAACGAGATACCACTACATACCTATTAGAATGCCCAAAATCCAGAACACTGACAATGCCAAATGCCAGTGGAGATGTGGAGCAAGAACTTTCTTTCATTGCTGGTGGGAAAGTAAAATGGTACAGCCACTTTGTAAGACACCTTGGCAGTTTCTTATAAAACTAAACATATTCCACCATAAGATCCAGCAAACATACTCCTTGGTATTTATTTGTCCAAAGGAACTGAAAACTTATATCCACACAAAAACTGGCACAGGGATGTTTATAGCAGCTTTATTCATAATTGCCAAAACTTGGAAACAACCAAGATGTCCTTCAGTAGGTGAATGGATAAATAAACTGTGGTACATCCAGACAACAGAATATTACTCAGCGCTAAAAAGAAATGAGCTATCAAGCCATAAAAAAAGACATGGAGGAACTTTAAATACATATTACTAAGTGAAAGAAGCCAATCTGAAAAGGCTACATACTACATGATCCCAACTATATGACATTCTAGAATTGGCAAAACTATGGAAACAGTAAAAAGATCAGTGGTTGACAAGGGTTGGTGGGAGGATAGGCAGGGAATGCATAAATGGAGCACGGAGGATTTTCAAGGCAGCGAAATTACTCTGTATGGTACTATAATGATGGATACATGTCATTATACATTTGTCCAAACCCATAGAAAGTACAACACTAAAAGTGAACCCTAATGTAAGCTATGGACTTTGGGTGATAATGATGTGTCAATGCAGGCTCATCAACTGGTAACAAATATACCACTCTCGAGGAGAATGTTGATAATGGGGGAAGCTGTGCATATGTGGGGGTGAGGGGTTATGTGGAATCTCTATACCTTCCTTTCAATTTTGCTCTGAACCTAAAACTCCTCTAAAAAAGAAAAAGTCTTGGCTGGATGTGGTGGCTTACACCTATAATCCTAGCACTTCGGGATGTCAAGGAGGGAGGACTGCTTGAGGCCAGGAATTCAAGACCAGCCTGAGCAATAGCAAGACCCCATCTCTACAGAAAAATAGAAAAATTAGCCTGGTGTGGTAGTGTGTGCCTGTAGAACCAACTACTCAGGAGGCTGAGGCAGGAGAATCACTTGAGCCCAGGAGTTTGAGGTTGCGGTGAGCTACAATGACGCCACTGTACTCTAGCCCTGGTGACAGAATGTGACCATGTCTCAGAAAAAAAAAAAGTCTTTAAAAAATAAAAAACTTAGCATCTCATTTGAGATGCACTGTAAATGTAAAATAAACACTGGTATGCAATAACTTAATATTTTTAAAGTGTAAAACATTTCATTAATTTTTATATTTACTTCATATTGAAATAATATTTAGATATTTTGCATTAAATAAATTATATTAAAATTAATTTCATGTTTCTTTTTACTAGAAAATCTAAAATTATATATGAGATTCCCATCATATTTCTATTCGATGGTACTGTCCTACAGCAAAGTTCACAGCTAACACATTCTACCCATGCATCCAGCGTTTCCAATCCGCTTTTTAGTCCCTCAGTCTTAAACATGAGCAGATAACCCAGGATTATCAGACATTTGAGGAAAGTTCCTAACATGAGAGCGGGGGTGGAAAACCTGCCATGTAAAGACTATGCTAGAAGAAGAAAGATTCTTAAAAAGTCATTACTGTTCACAGGAAAGAAACATTCAAAGGAAAAAGAACCATCAGAAGTTAAAAATATGACAATAGAAATTAAAACTCAATAAAAGTACTGGAAGATAAGCATTGAGGAAATCCCCCCAAAAGCACAGCAAAAAGACAGAGATGGAAAAATAACAGAAAAGATAAGAAAATTAGCAGACAGTTTGGGAGGTCCAACATCCAAATAATAGAAGAAAACATAAAATAGAAGAACACGTTATTAAGGAAATAAAGAAAAATTCCCATTACTGAAAAACAAGTCTCTAGCACAAAGGACAGAAACAGATTACACAAAGGCCTATCATGGTTAAATTTCAAAACACTGGGAATACAAAGAAAATCCTACAAAATTCCACAAAAGGGATGAAAACAGGTCATATACAAAGGAAATCAGAGCAGCTCTGGATTTGACAATCATACCAATAGCTGGGTGACTGACAATGGAATAAGGCCTTTAAAAATCTGAAGAAAAATCATTTCCAATCTACAGTTCTATACCCAGCCTAAACTATGAACCAAATGTGAGTTCAGAATAGATATTTTGAGACATCTGAGCTTTAAGAAAACTGATCCCCATGTACCCCAGGAAGCTATTATAAGATATTCCACCAAAATGAGGGAGCAAACCAAGAAAGTAGAAGACTTGAAACACAGGAAATGTAACACATGAGAGAGGGAAGGAAATCCCCAGGATCAAGATTCCAGGGTGACTGCACATGCCAGGCACAAAGAACCACCAACTGAAAGGGAGCAATGAGGGTTGAGCCAGACCCTTGAAGACTGACATCACCATCATCTGCTTCTGTTCTGGCTTTTTAAACTGACAATAATGGGGAGAGCCTGACCCAGATTCTTGGCTTGTCTGGACCATATGTTAATAGCTTCTTTCTTTCCTTCTTTGCTCTACTACCAGGACTGTCAAGGACACTCATTCCACCCCACAGATTTTTCTGCTTTGACTTATTTAAGAGACCTGGAGGTTAGACATGCGAGCTCAGAAGCAGAAAATACAGAGCAGTATACTTCCCCAACCATTTTCCTGTTGGATGTCTAGTATCTGGCCCTCACTGTAGCCTTGCCAGATGCTCAACTGTAGTGAGCTCCATGTTTCCCAGGCCTCACTCATGGCCTGGCCCAGTGATGTTCTTAGAATCTAGGGGACCTTATAAACACTCAGAATGTGAAGTTGGGCTATGACTCTGAGATAGTATTCAGTTTTCCTCTTCATGGAAACCTTCATCTGACAGTGGCAATACTGCCTTTTAGACAGTCTAAATTTTTACTTGTTACTCAATTTCATAATAATCTTTCATTTATATGCAAATAATTAATGAAAGCACAAAATATTTTTTAAAAGTAAAAAACCATTTATACTACAGTAATTTTTATTTCATAGAATTAGATGAGTAAATAAATGTCTCAAGGTCATTAGCTGGTATAGGAGAAGAGTTTAACAGAATCGCATTTATTAAAATGACCTTCATCTTCTCCAAAAGATTCTCAGTTTTATCAAATCGTACTTAAATCAACACAAATTGCTCAAAGGTGCACTGCATCGAAAGTTACAGCACCAAACATCCAATGGAAATACATTTGGCTGGGTACTGCTCTGCACTAAGACCATCTATCAACATAAAAATGAAAAGCTGTCCCATCACTCCCTTTCCAGAGAGTAATTCAAGTTCTGATTCAGTTACCACATCCTAATGTAATATGTGGTAAGATAAATCTTTTGGTTACCATCTACAGGAAATAAACTTCCTAGACACTTTATAGTTTGTAAAAAACAAACAAACAAAAAAGTCAAAGGACCCCAAGGTATGCCCTGTGAGGCCAAACTAATTAAATTAAATGATTTAATGAGTTTGAAACATACCCTGATTAATTGTTATCATAATAAATATAAATGACCTTTAAAGCTTCTTTTGCATAACTGGATTTGTTGTGGTGGTTGTCATATGTATTTATACTTCAGCTTTGAAAAGTGGGCCAATGGGACTAAACTTGGCAGTCTTCTGAACAGAGGTTCCCTGTTTGTCTAGTAACAGAATCAAACCTATTTTTACAACAGGATATAAGAAAATTCATCCAACGGACTGATTCACCTCTACTTGATTCCCTGAATCTCTAACTTTCCACTCTAATCAGAAAAAGGACACAGAATATTTGAACAATTAAGGATGGTCTCTTGGCACAAGACGCTCATTTAGTCAAGCAAAAGGTAATTAGGTAGTGTTCTTACCAGCAGAGAGGTTAGCAGGGATCTAATAAGAGAATATGACTAAACGTTACTTTGAACACAGCACATTACATAGCAAAACGTGTTTCCAATTCCTCCCACTGCGCTTCATAAGTAGAGTTAATCATGGACAGTAATTGTATGAACATGTGGATAGCACACAGGAAATATAAACCCACAACTGGAAGCCTATATCTCATTACTTTCTAAAGATTTTGTTCAGGCTAACTTATACCAGATACTACAATTACATCTGAGCGCTTGGCTAAGTGGACTCTACCGGAACAACACAGCTGAATGCCACTTGGCCCCTACACTTGGTGATTCTGGGAGGCCCAGGATCCCTGGGACTACAGGTTTTCTTATAACACCTATAATCACAATTCAATTCACTAATTGCCTCAGTACACTCAACTCCTACCTCTCTTTTCTGACATCCACGCTTGCTCATGGGCTGTCTGATTCAGTGTGAGGGACATGTTTAGTGTGGTAGGAAGAATTCTAAGATGTCCCCCAAGATTCCTAGGCTGAGGTACACATCTAATCACCAGAACTATGAATAGATAGGATATCACTTCTGTGATTAGGTTATGTCATTAGGTGCAACTGACTTAGAACAAAGGGAGACTATCTTAGTGCACCTGACCCAATCACACGAGCCCTTTAAGTACAGAAGTCAGAGACACAAGGATTCAGCGTACCATTTCTGGCTTGAAGGTGCAGGGGGCCAAAAGGCTAGGATTGCAGGCAGCCTCTGGGTGTGGAGAGCAGCTCCTGACTGACAGCTAGCAAGGAAACAGGGCCTCAGTGCTACCACTGAAAGGAACTGAACTCCGCCAACAACGTGACTCAGGTTGGAAGCAGATTTTTCCCCAGAGCCTTCAGGTGAGAGCTCAGACCAGCTGACATCTCGACTCCAGCCCTGTAGTATTCTGAGAAGCCAACCGCACTCTTTCAAGCTGGACTTTTAACCAACAGAACTGTGAGCTAATAAGTGTGTTTTGTTTTAAACTGTTTTAGATTTGTGGTAATTTGTTACGAACAATAGGAAACTAATAAATACATCAAGCAAATTGCAGAAATCTAGAATTTATCTAGAACTTTAGCTAAAGGAAAAAGGCCATGAGTTCTGATTTTTATTTCTGGCATCCTAAAAAACTAAAAGTATGATTTTGAGTAAACACTTTATTTCTTCATGCTTCAGTTCCCCCATTATTAAAAACAAACCCCCTCACCGCACACACACACCCCTCTTAGGACCACTGAGATCATAAATAAAATGGAGTGATGGAAAATCATTCTGTAAAGGCAACTGTGCTGTTGTTATTATAGTAAGCCTTCTTATAAAATACATACCTGAAGACTAGACTAGTTGACACTGTACTCCCACAACATTGCATAAAGAAAATCCTATTCTTTGTCCATAAATTATACACTTAGCCACACTCGTTACACAAAAAGAACTAAAGGACTCACCCAAAATAGTCTAAATATTTTAGAATATTTAACTTAATATTGGTTGCAACAAATGTAAACATTTGCTTCCATGAACCAGATTGTAAATTGCACAAGGGCAAAAACTCTATCTTGTTCATTTGATATGCCCCACACTTTAATAAATAATTTTAAAATTAGCATCTATATATATATAGGTTTAGGAGCATCATCCAAAACACAGTATACTCATTCATTACTTTATTCAAATTGAGCAAAGTGAGGAAAAGTTTCAAGTCAAGGTCTATGACAGTACAATATGGTTATTCTGGACAGCTCAGTAAACCATCAGATGAAACCTTTAAGAGTAACGTATGAATGAGAACAGAGGACCTGATTAGAGCCCAAAGGATAAATCTGGGAGTTGTTCTTGTGGAAAATATTCAATTATGGGACAGCATGTCACCTAGGAGGGGGTCTTCCACCTCCTTTGAAAAGCAATGTGCCTCAATAACAATGAAGGCTACCTATGGGTAAAATGGGGAGTGTCACTGAAGGCAACAATAATTTCTTTTCAAACCTAATCTACCTACCCAGGAAGGACAGGTAAAGTAGCTGTCATTTAGAATGATGTAGAACAGAAATCAGGGCCCAGCTCTGATTCATTTCTTTATTCTATCACAGGACTGACATTTAGTTCCTTAGGCTAGTAAGGCAACAGGGAGTTATAAAATGGACTTGAATCCAATTATCACTGAGTCCTAATCTAGCTTTGCCACAGAATTCACCACATTTCCACTAATGGACAATAAAGGAAGAGTAAGCTTTTTTTAATCTACTATGGTTTCAGTCTTCCTATCTGTAGGACTACATTGTCTCATAGGGCTAGTGTGAAGAATAAATAATAAAATGGATATATATAAAGCACTTTGTCTGGCAAAGTGCTTTGTAAAAGTTAAATAATATATGACGTGGAATCACCAAAACTGGCTGGTCTCCCTTTCAATTCCTGCTCCTTACACAGAAGTCAATTAAAACTAGGAAATAATGGAAAAGGAAATAATGGATAACTTTAAATGCAGAGAAGAACTTTCCCTTCCATTTTCAAAGAATGGCCAAAGCATGATGGCAAATGAGTCAACATCTCGTTTAGCATTTACAGAGAAACAAACTAGATTCTGACATGACTACTTATTGGTGCCCACAGCCTAAACAGGATTTGTGTGGAGTTGGAGTGCTCACTCCAAAAAAGAAAATGAAAGAAAAAGGGTACCTCAGAGGAGAGGAATTCTAAAAGAGAGGCACAAAATGACCAGGAATTTAAACTATAAACTAGAAAAGCTAAATATGTTTAAGAGAAAGAAGACTGAAGATCACCTAGCAGTCCTCAGAAATGCAGATGCTAGACTTACGTTCTCCATGACCACTGAGAAAAAAGTGCTAAAAGAATAGGTAAGACTCTAGCAGCTCATCCATCTGGTTCCATACTGCCTCAGCAGCACGACAGCTAAAATAAGCACTGGAGCTCTATACTCATCAGTTTCAATGTATACATATCAAAACATCATGTTGTATACCATATATATAATATATACAGCTTTTATGTCAATTATACCTCAATGAAGATGGGGAAAAAATAAATTATAATAAACTCATTAGAATTCATATAAGAGCCAACAAAGGGAATGTATTATATAGTTGAAGATAGTCCTAGATCTTTTATTCTTAATTAAAAGAATTCTAGCAATCTATCTTCCAGAATCAGTTATCATTTGCCTAGTTCTACCCAGGGAGCACCGAAAGATTCCAGGCCGTGGCCCATGTCAAGCACAAGTTAGATATGCCATATAAAGAGGACTAGGCAACTGTAGTCTAGTCTCTGTTTCAATAATTTACTTATAAATGTGAAATAATTTACCTATAAATTCAAAGCAACAAACTTAGTGACTCTAACAACTGTCTAAATCCGCTGCTCAGTCTGCTTTCCAATAAACTTCATTTCCCCACTGTAATTAAAATGAGGATAAAACTACCTTAACATTAGGATTTGATCCTCTAACAGGTCCAAAATATGTTACTTCTCTAATAATCCAAGAAGGCAAGTATCTTGGGGAAAAGCAGAAAGTAGCTTTTTGCCTACAGCTCAGCTCATCTTAAAGCCCTAGGACTGGCACAGCCTGGCATCCTAGACAGTTGATAGCCTAGAGGGAAGAACGAAAGGCGACTCCGGTTTCACTATTCCAGCACAGCAGAACAGGTGGAAACCAGGTTGGGGACACTAGGTTCCTCCAAGTCCATCCACACAAACTGCCAGCCCCTTGCACTATAAAAGCACCCGTGGGTTGGGAAAACAAGCTGTCAATACAGAAAGTGCTTAGAGTCTGAAGTCCCAGCTTCCTATCAAGTATTACAAGGTGCAGCAGACATGCCCATCTCCTCTGCTGTCTGGAAGGAGGTGAAAGCCCGCATGCATACTCTGTCATTTGGTGAGAGAACAGTAACTACTGTTCCAACATCCTGAGGTTCTGATAAAACTTTTGAATACATATATGGGAAATAATACATACTGTTAACCTCTTTTCTGAAGTTTCAACATATTTCTCAAGCTCCAAATACTGATACCGGTTCCTCCTCATTTTCTTACTAGGTTTCTCTCTTTACTGCCTGAGCTTAGAGAAGACTGTGATTACTCCTTTAAAAAAGGGGTGTTGTCTATTCATTTAGAAACAGTTTGTGACTCAGGAATGCTGTTTCCCAATCACCGTGGTAACTGTCTTCTCCTCCCATGTTATGATGTGAGTAGCAGGACATCTACTCTTCCTTAAGGGTGGACACATGTGTGACACACCCAAGGCTTAACAGACAGGAAGTTTCTATAGCTGCTATTGCTTCTACATAAACGCACCATGGATAACGACATCTTGTTTTAAATCTTATTCCCAAAGTCCTTTCATTTCTAAATGATGGTTACACTGCTTTCTTCTATCTTTACACCATTCTGAATACCCAGAAATAATCACAGCCTACTGATAACAGCTTAACTAATCCAAAAATTATACTACCACTCAAAAACCCAGACTTGATCTTATGAAGCCACAGTAAATATTTTCTGGCCTTGTACAAATCCAGGATAAGATTTTGAAAAAATCTTATGGAGGAAGGGGGAAGAAGAGCATGAGGATAAAATCTTATTACTTCTCTATCACCAGAAATATAAGCTAGAGTTAAAGTAAGGTTCTTCTGATACTTCTAGCAATTCTACTTATAACAAACTATGTTCTAACATAAACACATAGAATTTCATGCCAAAGTACTTATGCTCCAAAGAAACTTCCATGTATCATGCCTGTATGGTTCTCTTTGGTTCTATTTTTAAAATTTTAATTTCTGAAAAACAAGGTAGGGGATTGTTTTACTCTATTTTTACACACATCTATATTTGCTGAGAAAAAAAAAGTATCACTTTTATAATAATAGTATTTTCCCATTCCAAATAAAAGCGGCAATTTTCAAAGATTAGAAAGCTAGAAGCCTGGGCAACATAGCCAGACCTGTCTCTATAAAAAATTTAAAAATAATTAGCCAGGCACGATGCCACACACCTGTAGTTCCAGATACTCAGGAGGCTGAGGTAGGAGGCTCTCCTGAGCCCAGGAGTTTGAGGCGGCAGTGAGCTATTATCATCATTGCACTCCAGCCTGAGTGACAGAGTGAGATCCCATCTCTTAAAAAAAAAAAAAAGCTGGAAAGTTTATGACAAACTATTTTAAAAGCAAAGAAAATCTGTAAATTATAACTGTACTCTTATACAAATATTTGTGCATAGAGATAAAACTAAAATATTCAAATACTATGTGAAATAATGATAAATAGAAATTTGGGATTCTTAGATACTGTTTTGTTTTTTTTTGGTTTTTTTTTAATAGAAACGAGGTCTCGCTCTTGCTCAGGCTGGTCTCGAACTCCTGAGCTCAAATGATCCACCCGCCTCGGCCTCCCAGAGTGCTAGGATTACAGGCGTGAGCCACCACGCCCGGCCTGTTTTTTCTTTTTTTGAGACAGAGTCTTGCTCTGTTGCCTGAACTAGAGTGCAGTGATGTAATTGTAGCTCACTGCAATCTCAAACTCCTGGGCTCAAGTGATCCTCCTACCTCAACTTCCCAAGTAGCTGGGGCTATAGGCATGTGCCACCACGCCCAGCTAATTTTTCTATTTTTTTTTTTTTTTCCGTAGCAACAGGGTCTTACTCTTGCTCAGGCTGGTCTCAAACTCCTGACCTCAAGCAATCCCCCTACCTCAGCCTCCCAAAGTGCTAGGATTACAGGCCTGAGCCACCACCGCACCTGGCCAGTTCTTAGACACTGTTATTTTGAAAATGTATATATATGTGTTTTCAAAAAAAGAACACAAAAAATCATTAGCATACCACCTAAGAGCAAAACATCATCATCCAATTCCCACATTGAAAATGCCCACTAGTATTTACTCTTCTCTAGTAGTATTTTGCTTAAGGAAACACTCTTGACAAGGCACAGTTACAAAATTTAGGGGTGACAATGCAATGTGAGAAAGAATACTGAATAGTTGGGGGAGTGTAAAATCTAGTTCACTTAATCACATAAGTTTGAGCAACTTAATACTGTTAGGCCTCGGTGTTCTCATTTTAAGAGGAGGCTGGATCAGATCATTTCTAGGGTCTCTTCAGGCCCCTTAAAGACTGTACTTAGTTACTCCTGCTCTTTTTGAGGGCAGCCCAGTGCCTGCTGCTTGCATGATAATACTATCCTTCAGTGGCTTCTCACCACTTCTTCTTGTGGTTTCAATCACAGGAAACAGACATCACCCACGGGCCTAGAAGTAAGTAACGAACAAACCCTGGCGGATGCAAAGAGCTGCCAACTAAGACCAACTCCCATCTTTTTAAAATGTAAGAATCAAGAAATCACTAGAGACCTCGAAGGCTGAGACACATCTTTTGCAAAAACTAACAAAGCTAAAAATATCTCTGTAGGCCCCATGCAAGATGAAATAATTTTAGAATAATACAAAACTATTTGGCTATGGCCAAATGAAGGAACTGAAGAAACTATACAGCTATGGGTGGGAGTATGTGTGTTTCAGAAAAAAATGATGCACTCCTACTGCCACTAGCATTTTTTGTGGGGATCTAGACATATCCTGAAGACTTGAAGACTGACTCATCCTTGTCCTCTTTATTTAATAGTGTGTGTAAACTGTCCTGTAGCCATGAAAGACTATGATATTACTAGATTCAAATAATAGGGGAACCTACCAATTATTCACTTTAAATGCATGTTAACAATCCCTAGAGCACTGGGTCAACTATTGCTCTCATTTACAATAATAAAAGTTGGCAGCCTTACACTATGTAAAATAACGTACAGATTTTTAATCCTACAGACATGTTCTTTCATTAAACACAAGTCAAACTATAAGATAACTATCTCCAGAGATACTCCCTTCTCAACAGAGTTCTTCTAGTCCAGGTGTAGTTACATTAGTGGTTCTCTATGCCCCACACTTACCTTGGTGAGAGAGGACTAATGTTTTCAAAACTGTCAGTCTCCTACATTAGATCATGAAAATGGAGCACCTTAAAAATAATCTCAAGATTCCTAAGGCTAATATTAAGATTAAAATACATAAAAGGATATTGCTAACATGAGCTTAACACTACCACTACTCTTAGGATCCATACAATCTATATGATAGATAAGACCCCAAAACAACATAGAAATATATATTTTTGCATTCACTAAAGACTAAAAGAACACTTCAAATAAGCATGCAATCAAAAGCTAAACTGCACTATACTAGAGAACATTTAGAAGAAACCACAGGGCCCAAAGATAGGCTCAGATTGTTCCCACAATGACATTACCCACCTGAGCCCACAATTTTGTTATACATGCTTGAGATTGAGCTAAAGAGTCACCTCTTTTAAAATCTAGATTAATTTCTGAAAGTCTGAAAAGATGGATGCATTAAAATTGATAAGGATTGGAAATCAAATAAGCTTAACTGCTAAAGTACATCTAGGTAGCAGAAATGATTTGCTAGACCACTGACCTTAACACTAATTATTCATGGTCTTGGATATCTTAATTTTCTTTCTTTTTTTTTCCTGAGACAGAAAAAAACTCTGTCTCACCGGCTAGAGTGCAGTGGTGTCATCAGAGCTCACTGCAACCTCACAGTCCTGGGCTCAAGCGATCCTCCTGCCTCAGCCTCCTGAGTACCTGGGGACTACAGGCACGCACCACCACAACAACCTAATGTTTCTATTTTTTGTAGACATGGGGTCTCGTTCTTGCTCAGGCTGGTCTTGAACTCGTGGCCTCAAGCGATCCTCCTGCCTTGGCCTCCCAGAGTGCTAGAATTACAGGTGTGAGCCACCATGCCCAGCCAGATATCCTAATTTTCTTACTGTCACCACCACACATCACACAGCCAAAAGTTGACATCAACATACATTACAACATGTTACAAAAACAGTCCTGCTTTCTGCAGGTTTTTACAGAAAGGGAACCTAAAAGCCCTTGCCAGGGATAAAATAATCTATATAAAGTAGCTTCACCTTCTTTAAATGATTTATCTCCCACTAATCCTTGTGACTGCTGTAATCAGTCTCTTTACTACAGACACACATTCATACTTGAGCCTCCGCACACACTGTTCCCCACCCCCACGAAATCCCTTCCCTCTCTACTCTGCCAATTCTTGGATTTCCTTCCAGGGACAGTAATATCCCCCACCTTCTACAAGGCTAACAAACACTGCCCACAATTATACTCTGGAACATTTACAGAATCTGAGGTATTAGCACAGACCTTGGAAATGATCCACAATAACCTCCTAATTTTACAAGAAAGGAAAAGACCAAGAAAAGTGAAGTGAGTTGCCCATAGTTCACATGGTTAATTACTAGTAAAGTGACAACTAAGCAGCAATATATGGAGAGAATACTGCAGAGAGAGCGGGAGATAGGGGTTCTAGGTCTAGCTGTAAATTTGGTCAGATCACTTGTCTAGGCCAACATTTCTTAATCTATAAAATAAAGCAGTTGAATAAGATAATTTTTAGCATACTTTTCACCTCCAGCATTCTAAGATTCTGAAACTAAGCTGGGCACAGTGGCTCACGCCTCTAATCCTAGCACCCTGAGAGGTTAAGGCAGGAGTTTGAAACCAGCCTGAGCAAGAGAGAGACCTTGTCTCTACTAAAAATAGAAAAAATTAGCTGGGTGTGGTGGTGCGTGCCTATAGTCCCAGCTACTTAGGAGGCTGAGGCAGGAGGGAGGCTGAGGCAGGAGGATTGCTTGAGCCTAGGAGTCTGAGGTTGCTGTGAGCGAGGCTGATGCCAGGGCACTCTACCCCAGGCAACAGAGCGAGACTCTATTTCAAGAAAAAAAGAAAAAATTCTGAAACTTAGGTCTTCTGATCCTCAGTCCAATAATCTTTTCTCTTAATTCCCTTACTTCTCTGAATTTCTACAGCATTTAAAGTGAACACTCACAGCCTTAGAGCTTTTTCTACCCATTCTTGTATAGACATGGCTGAGATTACAATCGCTTAAAAAGCAAGAACTGAGGCTGGGCACAGTGGTTCACGCCTGTAATTCTAGCACTCTGGGAGGCCAAGGCAAGAAGAGGATTGCTTGAGGCCAGGAGTTCGAGACCAGCCTAAGCAAGGGTGAGACCCCTTCTCTACAAAAAATAGAAACATTAGCCAGGCGTGGTGGCCTGCACCTATAGTCTCAGCTATGCAGGAGGGTGAGGCAGGAGGATCGCTTGAGCCCAGGACTGTGAGGTTTGCAGTGAGCTATGATGACACCACTGTACTCTAGCCAGTGTTACAAAGCAAGACCCTGTCTCAAACAAACAAACAAACAAACAAAAAACCCAAAAGAACTGAACCTCATAGGACAATCTCCAAACTTTTTTTTTCCCTAAAACACAGGAGGCAGGCAGATCTCATGACTTCTTGATCAGTCTCTGGATGTAAGGTAGATCCATGGAGATTCAGGCAAACAAAAGAAACTATATTCTCTACTTTTCACCACCCGTCACCAGAATATCCTAGTTCTGGGTAGTTGGATCTTTGTGGCAATGCCTTAATTATTAACCAGGCAAATAACTGCCAGTTCTAACGAACAAACTTCGGCAGTCCCCAGACTCAGAAGAGACCCTGAAGTTATTAGCCATTTGAAATTCTTACAGGCAAGTTTTCAGGGCCACAAAGAGAGATCTTTAAGAATACCAAATGCCAAATCTAAAATGTAAAAAGGGTGGCCAGGTATCATGGCTCACCCCTGTAATCCCAGCACTTTTAGAGGCCAGGGCAGGAGGAGCACTTGAGCTAGGAGTTTGAGGCCAGCCTGGGCAACATAGCAAATCCTGTTTCTATTATACCAAAAAAAACTTTTTTTAATGAGCCAGGCATGGTGGTGTGTACCTGTAGTCCTAACTACTCCAGAGGCTGAGGTGGGAGGATTGCTTGAGCCCAGAAGTTCAAGGCTTCAATGAGCTATGACCATGCCACTGCACTCTAGCCTAGTTGACAGAGTGAGATGCTGTCTCTAAAAAAATTAAATAAAATGTAAAAAGGATAACTATAGGGATGGTATAGCAAAAATAGCTTCCTCCTTCCTGTTTGTTACCTCTACTTGCTGCTCTCAGCAATTTAAACAACTAAATCTCCTGATTGGTGATGCTGTTAGAGCTATTCTACTTACAAAGGAGATAAGGTTACATTAATAAAATAATTTAGACAACTTCCTAATAACTCATGAGCCAAAGAAAAGATAGGTTTTGTATGCACTGTAATAGCTACTTTTGAATGCCTAAGAAGGTTTTAACTAAGATTATTTCAATGGTTCAAAGTCTAAATTACAAAATGCAAAAAGCAGTTAGGCATTTAGCCACTGCACTTTGTACATCTAAGCCCAGTACCTTCTTTCCTGCCAACTGAACTCTAGGAGAATCCAGTTTTAATAGACTGAAGATGACCAAAGGACTCCAAAGAGGTCTGAAGGACTCAAAATTTTCTCAGAAATTTCTAGCAGTGAATACTCTTTTACACTGCAGGCACAAAAACTGGACACATGTAAATTGTCAGTACAATGTGAATAAATACATTGGTTTTGATTCAGCTAGACTTAACTTTGAATCCTAGCTCTGCCACTAACTAGTTCTATGTCCTCAAGTAGGCTGCTTGAGTTCACTGAATTGCAGTTTAATTACCTATGAAATAAGTATTATAATAATAGTACCTGTTTTATAAGGTCAACGTAGAGATTAATGAGATAATAAATCTAAAGCTCTTTAGCACAGTGTTAGGGATATAATAAGTATACAACATACTATTGCTATTACTACTGTTATTATTACTCCCTCTCCTCCCAGTCTGGAAGGAATTTAATCTTCATTATCTATAAAGATGCTGAACATTCATTAGTATTTATAGATAGGAAGACTGAATTATACAACCTGTAGCACCCTGAATACAGGAAGACAAAAGATTGCTAACAGCACCTTACAAACAAAAAATGCTTCCAGGATGAATGGAATCTCAAAGGTCCTTGATCCTAAGAGTATCAGAAATGTTCTGTCTTGCCTACAGGTGATGTAAGAGCAAAGGTAACTCCATGACAGGCTAGGCTTCCTGGAATAGGCCTAAATTTCGGTTTCCCCCACGGGGGCCCTCCCCTTCCCCGAAATGACGCCGAAGACCACCGGAGAATCCCGAGACTTGGAGCCGACCAATCAGGAGTTAACACGACCATGGAACCGACCAATCAGGAGCCGACACGGTCAGCCAGTCTTGAAGGAACAAATGAACTGGGGGAGGGGCGGGAGATGGTGTGCACGGCATATGTAGCCCACTGGAAAGTACAAAAGCTTAGTTTTACCCCAGGGCGGGGTCCTGGTTCGTGGAGAGGCCACTGCGTTGGTGCTCTGGGACTTGGACCCTAGCTCGAGCCAGCCAGTAAACTCCTTTGCCTTTTGCAGCCTCCGTGACTCTGCCTCTCTGTTCCTGGGGCCGAGGGAAACCGGTTCTAACAGTGAAAATTTATACCCCAAAATGAACATGTAGAACTGATATATCCACGATAAAAAAGCAGACTGAAGAGTGAACTCCATGAAACATATAGAAGAAACCGAGAAAATCTTAATCACTGTGATTTTAGCAAAGATTTTTGAAATATGACACGAAAAGCAAAAATAAAATAAATTGAACTGCATCAAAATTAAACATTTTGGTTCTTCCAAATACACTGTTAAGAAAGTAACAAGCCACAGGAAGAAGAAAATATTTCCAAAACATATATCCAATAACAGACATGTATTCAGGCTATAATAAGAAAAAAAAAGTCAAAATCTTGAACAAACCCTTCAAGGAAGATATATTATACAAATAGTAAGTAAAGACAAGAAAAGATGCTCAACATCACTAGGGAATTTCAAATTAAAGCACACTGAGATATCACCACATACTCATTAGAATGGTTAAAATTTAACACTGATCATACTAAGAGTTGACAAGGAACTGGAACTCTACATTGCTGGTGGAAATGTAAGATGGTAGAACCACTCTGGAAAAGTTTGACAATTTCTCAAACAATTAAACATAGATATACCACATGATCCAGTCATTCTACCCCTAGTTATTTACTCAAGAGAAATGAAGGCATATGTCCTGACAAAATCTTGTACATGAATATTCACAGCCAAAAAAAAAGACCCAAAAAAACTGGAAACAATTTGAATGTCCATCAATAAGGTAAATGAATAAATTAATTGTGGTAAATCCATACAATGTAATACTATTCAGCAATATAAATGAATAGGCTATTAATATATATAATAATATCTATTATGCTGAAAGAAGCATAACCCAAAAGGGCTCATACTGTATAATTCCATTTACATTAAATTCTAGAAAATACAAATTAATCGATAATTACAGAAAACAAACCAGTAGCTACCTGAGGATGGGGAGACAGGGAGGGAGGGGTACGAGGGAAAAAGGGATTGCCAAGAGGCAAGGAGACTTTTGAGGGTTATGAATCTATTCATTATCTTGACTGTGGTAATGATTTCACAAATTGTATACTTTAAAAATATGCAGTTTATTGTATGTTAATTATACATCAATAAAGCTGTCAAATATAAAAGATGAGGGGTACATTTTTTACTTGAGCTTAAAGTTCTGACATTTAAAAAAAGGCAGATATATCTGAGATGCAAAGCCAACTACCAAGGTACATTCCTTGGTTTACTGTGACCTTCAGGATCAAAGACGGTTTATAAATCATCCTGTCTTGGGTTCTTACAGTAGGTTAAATCTTAAAAGAAATTACAAATCCTATGCCTTCACACAATACTATTTGTAAGACAAGAAATAAGTGACAGAATCAGAAATCCAGAAAAATAGTACAAGACACTATAAACTCTACCTGTATTTGTTACCCTAACAAAATGCCCAAGTAGCTACTGTCTAAGGACCAGTCATAACCACCACCAAGGATGGAATTTTCCCATCTTCCATAAAAGAATTCCATCTGTTTCTTTTAATTTGATTCCATTATGCTTATTCTCTGTATCCCCGTATCTGTTCCATTCCCCCTTCTTGAAGGAAAGAAATTTAAACAAATATTTACAGGATAAATTAACAGTTAGGGAATTGTCACAGAGCCAAGTTTCTTCCATCTTCTTCCTCTCAATCTCACAGCTTCTAGTGTATCTATTCCTCTTATATAATCCCTTTCTACTATTCCAGCTATTCCAAGATCCTGAAATTTACTAAAGGAAATGCAGAATCCAAAATTTCTGCTTCTCCTCCTCCATTCGTTCATCCAATTTCCACTTCTTAGCCCCTTGATTTTTCCAACCTACAACTGCAAGAAGTGACTGTTGCACTGAGTGGGTATTTGGACTTGATGATATTTAAAGCTCCTTCTAACTCTAAAGTTTTAAGGCTAAGTCAGCAAGCTTTAATAATGAATGGAAGTAAGAATTTTAACTTTGAAAAAACAATGATTCGCTCAGAGTTGTCCTGTAATCAGTGGTAAAATTCATTAAAATATTGGTCTCAATATTTCTTTTTTCCTTCAATAATTCTTTTACTTCCTTAAAATGGGTTCTTCAATTCTAAAAACTATGTTTTTTAAAAAAAGGCAAGGAGACAATACATTAAAATATGTTCATAGTGATTTAAGTATTCTTCACTTTTCAATTTTACCTTCAGGCATTTTAAGAAATTTTAGTATCAAAAGCTTCTCAATGCCCTGATTCCCCAAAGGCCTAGCTGTTCATAGGGTTCAAATCAACCCCTACAGAAGCAGGCAAGAAATAAAAACAAAGAGGGAAGAGAGGACAGGGAGGAGGGCCAAGGGAGAATGTGGCTTTGTCTCACCTAAACCTAATTAGGGGCAAATGTCCAAGCTTCTTTGTTGGTAGCAAGAGGTGAATTTTTTCCTACTGCTTTCAAACAAAAGTGATTGAAAATAGGAGGCTCAACATAAAAAAGAAAGACACTTAAAGTGACATAAAGTTTGTTTCAAAATGGGATGGGTTTTGTAGCCATCAATAATTTCAGCCACTGAGACATAAAATGGGAGAAAACATCACCTGCATACACAAACCCTTTTGTCTTTAACACCTAGTATTTCTTGTTAATAAACATGATTTTAACCTATTCACCTAAATCATATGTGACATATAATTTATCTTTTAAACCTCTATTACATTTCACTGAAGATATAACACTCCCCAAGAATAATTTGGCAATCCATTCATAAAATACTGAGGATCTCTGAGGATAACAAAAGGTTATTCTATCATACAGGAAATAAAATTAATTTATTGTGACCCATACGCCCATCTACAAAGTTAAACCATTTCTCACTTATTATTCTTTTCTTAGCTTTTATAATAAATGTAATTTACAGTTCATAAAATTTTCAGCTCTTTTAAAAAAGTATCCCAACATTTACCAACTCTCCCAAAGCAGAGATTTTAATTCTAAGTCATTCCCTCAGTTTCACCTCCTGTGACAGAGAATTTTCTTTGAGACAAGGACAGGTAACAATATCAAGCAGATCCATGGACTGTCTTTCAGACAAGGCAGGAAGGAGGGCAGAGATTTTTAAGCTATCATTTTGTCATCTGAAACATCTCACTAACATTCCTGTAGCCTCCTTTCCCTCTTTCCAAACTAAATAATCCCTGTGTTTATCATCTTTTAAAAAAAACACGACTTGTACAAAGCTCTCTGTATACTTCTTGGTTTTCTGTGAACTTTTGGATCAAAGTTTACTTCTTTAAGAGGAGATAAGCAGAAATCTGCACTGACAATTCTACTTCTTTCATATTCTCTATGTTTCCTAATACCTGCTTAAAATTCCACCTAGCATCCTTATACTCTATCACTTTGCATGTAACTGAATCATGAAAATACTTCAACATAGGCATCCAAAATTAAAGATTTAAAAAATTATTCTCCCTAATCCCACATTAACATTCATGTTTTACAAAGGTACGCTCCTAGCAGAATCAGGAAGCAATATTCTCTCTTAGAATGTATCAGTTTCTGGATTGTATGAGAAGACATGGAATCTATCAAATACAGGATTACTGTGCAGCCTCCTAACATCCTGGTTGTACTTATTCCCCTTACATATATTTCTGAAAATCAGTCTATTTGACACCCACATTCATCATTGCTGCAAAGTCAGAAAACACTCTATTCACTTAGAATTTTTGCTTTCCTTCATCTTAAGGACTTCTGAAAGGAACTGGAATAATGCTGGAGAAAGGATCTGTTCATGGCCCGGGAGAAGACAGACTCACGAGGAACCCAGGGGGAGTACCAGGCAGCCTGGCTTCAGCCACTCACATCAGCATCTCTAACAATCGTGTTTTTAAAAGGTAATGCCCAACCACTTTTTAAACTTAGGCTCCATCTCCTTTCCACACAAGATGCCTCATAGGGTAAGAGCAGATCTTAAGCAATTTGTGAGCTCTGTGCTCTCATCAGTTGATCTGTACTTAGAACCTGCATAAGCCGGGGAAAGTATGTAGCAGCTAAAGAGATTATAACCCCTCAAATGCAAACAACCTTCAGGCACACTTAGTCCAAACCAGTACCATTTTATAAAGTACACTCTTAATGCTGAGTTCCAAAGGACACACACTTTAGAAAAGGTGGAGTAGGCGAAAGAGCTTTGAGTTCAATTTTAGCTATATAGTTCAAGAAAATTAAGCCATGGGAAACAAAAGCACACCAGCAATCTCACCCACTCCACCCACCACCCGCATACACATACACAGACAAAAACAGAAGTGGATTGCAATGCTCCTCCTCATCTCTCATTTCCACAGAGTTCTCATAAAAAGAGCAAAGAGGAAGACAGAACATTTTGACGCCCTTAGACAGGTTATACCTGGCAATAAAGGGGTTAAGCAGCACTACTGTCCTGGAAACATTCCAATTCCCTAGCTACTAAATGCAAATTCTCTTCACTACCTGTACTGCCTAGATGTAAAAATTCAGCAGGTTAGGGGTTAAGATCAATACCTCAGAAAGAAAAAGAGAACTGGTTCACTCCACCCTCTCAAAAGCAAATACCAACAACTCTGAGCCAAATCCACTAAGCATATACAAGATTCCACGGACATTCCAAAACACAGGTGAAAAGGAGTTGAGTTTCCTCAGGTTTCTCACCTTACAGCACCACATACTTAGCAGACTTCACAAATTGTGAAACACAAGTGTTAGATAAAAGCACGTAAAAAATTCTACTAAAGACTTGAAACATTAACAAGTCACAAAGGTCACTATAAATCAGCAACAATAGCTAGAATTCGGATGAGGAAGGTCAAACAGTATCTATGGAAACAAAATCAAAACAAAACGATACAAAAACAGAAGGAATATGAGCCCTAAAACTTAAGTTTTGGAAAGACAGCTCTCTAATTAGAGGGTCAATTCTTACCCAAAAGAAACATAAGGGAATGTTGCTTTACTCTCCCTTTGGTTAATAGTGTCACTAGTAATAACCCTATTTTCTGCGGAGGAAAAAAAGGTGTACAAAAGATAAAAACAGGCAGTTACTGACAGCCTACACATGTCACTGGAAAGGACAGTCCAAGAGCCACCTGGTCTTGCTAGAAATAGGTAGGAAGAGATGAGTCACTATTTTATTAATAATTCTGTTTACTATGCTCCACATCCTAATCCTCTAGGTCATAAAACAACATTTTCTTCCTGTTTCCATCATTTTATCAGTTTACTTGTGGAGGTGGGTCAGAATGTTGAGGGGTTGGGCTAAGAGAAAGAAAGAGGTACAGTTACAAGCCATTTGGTTAGGAGAAGGAAATACTAGGGTGGGGGTGTAAATACCTGGAAGGTAAGACAAAAACCTACAGTTACAACTAGCAAACGATTTTTAAGATCCAAGACTGTTTCCCTCTTGGACAGTGCCCGATATCTTCCAAAGCTTTTTATAGTAAAAGCAAACCATCGGCTTCTTGGAGAGAGGAGTTACTGAGGGCAAAAGGTAATGAAATACGATAGGGTTACACGAGCATCAATATTCCTTCAGACTCAGATTGGAAGTAAATGGCACCTGAGGAAAATTTGTTCTTCTACAGGCAGGAAAAGGGATGTCAGTAGTAGCTCTGAGGCACAGGTGTGGCAGGAATTGAGGAGACGGTTATCATAGGAAAGGTATAAAAAGCGATTCAACTACAAACTTCTTGGACTTGCAGGCTAACTTCCTCCCCACAGGACAGACTCATCACCATCCTACGTCAGGAGGGGCATAATCATATGAGAAGTTCTAACGCCCTAAAAAGTGACAAGCAACAGGGCAAAGAGGTTCTTTGGATAGAGAGATACTGGTAAGCAAATTAGCGGCATGCCCCAATGACCATAGGACCCGGGCAGAAATCCATTCCTACAATCGCAAGGACAAAAGTCCAAGGGAGGAGAGGAGTTGGGCCCAAGTCAGGTAACATTCCTGAGGGGAAGGATTATCAGGTGACACCGGGCTGAGGGCCCCGAGGGGGACTGGGCGGGAGGAAAGTTAGCAGGTGAAAGCGATCAATCATGGGGAAGGAAGTGACCTTTCGGAGAAGGAAATAAGGAAATACCAAAAAGGGGGTAAGGGTAAGAAGAGAAAATGGACCCAGAAGAGCACAGGGGACCAAGAAAGAGAAGGCGTGTTCGGGTACCAGAGGAAGAAGAAAGGACGTGGGGCTGAGAGCCGGCCGGGGCTACGGGGGCGGGAGGGCAGAGCGTGCGGGCTGGGGAGAGAAAGAAGCCCCGACGTTGCCGGGGCAAGAGCCGGGTGGGACTCCGGGGCTTCCCGAGGTCCCGGAGGGGGAGGATTTCGGGCTGCGGAGCCGAGGACCGAGCGAAACGAAGAAGGCAGCCGCGGGGGCGGCTCCCTAGAGACGGGCGGGAGCCCCTGGGGCCGGCTGCTGGGGTCCGGAGGGCGGTTACAGGGCCAGGCAGGAGCAGGGTGGGAGGGACACTCACAAATTTCTTGGATTTGCCGCCGTCGCTGCCTGCCGCAGGCAGCTCATCTGGGCTCCGGCCCTTCTTCTTATCCCGGCTCCCGCGGCCGGGCCCCAGGGCCCCGCCGGGCGGCTCCATGTCCCGGTTCGCGCTGGCCAGTGACCCGCGCCTACGCCGCTCCCGCCGGGCAGCTCCGAGCCCGCCGCCGCCGCCGCCCAGCAGCTCTGCTAGCCCGCCGCCGCGCCCCGCCTCATTAGCATGCCGGGCTGCGCGCGCCTCATGAATATGCACCGATGACGCCGCGCTCCCGCCCGCCTGCCCCACTTCCGCCCGGACCTGCGGCCCCTACCAATGGGGGAAGGGACGGGGGTGGAGGGAAGCCGCGGAAGCGTGCTACCTGCCCGGCGGGCCTAACCATTCGGACCCACGTTGGGGGGTGGCGAGTGGGCGGTGTCGATCGCGGCCGCGGCTGGGAGCACCGCCTCCTGGCGGTTGGAGCGGCGCAGGCCTCTGGCTTCCAGGCAGCGCCCACGTGGCTGTAAAGCCTGGACCCTCTCACACCCCAGACCAGGATATTATTATCTGAACCAAAAAGCGCATAAGTGGCCATTAGCCTGGCAGAAAATTTTAGTGCCAGGCTTTCTGGGATAATGCAGTTCTTATGTCTGCAATATCCATGGAACACACGAAAAAAAAATTTAAAAGTGACAGCTACCATGTTTTGAAAGCAATACAAGAACAGAGCTTATCCAGGGCAAGTCCTAGACGATGAACCAGACTAGCTCTGGAGTTAAATCGCCTAATTTTGAATCCCAGGTTGGCTACTATCTAGTTATGTTTCTAATCTGGGCAAAGTAGTTATTGCCAACATGAACCTAAACAGTAATAATAGTTACCACTTACCATGCCCTTGCTCCCTGCCAAGCACTATGCAAAACACCATGTATTTTCTCCCTGAATGCTCACAATCCCATGTGATAGATTCTGCTGCTCTCCCCACTTTAAAAATAGGAAATTTGGACTTTGAGAGTTGAAGTGACTTGCCCAAGAACACATAATTGATAACAAAATTTAAACCCAAATTAGTCTGATTGCTGCCAAGCCCTATGTTTAACCAGCATTCCCCACTGACATAAACCAAACATGAGTGAAGAGTATGTTCTTTGCTCTTCTAGCATGACTTTCTCCCACAGCAATTTCATCCATTCTTCCAGCCACACCTGTACCTTGTGTGAAAATTACATGGCAACCGGTAGGCCTTCACTGTACAGACTGCATCATCTTGACCACTGCTAGGAAAAGATTTCAAGTGTAGGTTCCTAGGGGGCAGAGTCAATAACTTACTCACTCTGGAGCCCCAGTGCTTAGTCTAGGGCCTGATACATACCAGGGACTCTACCAAGCTGGCTGGCTCCTAAATCTGTCCTTCATCTCTCTTGTACTCCAGACTTTCTAACAGTGGACTGCTACATGGAAAGTTACACAGAGCTGTCCAGTCCACAGTTCAAATTCATTTTAGTGCCAAACTTTCTGGACTTTTTGTCCAAAAAGTTCAAAAGATTCTTACTTTCTAAGCTAGAATGTTGAGAGACAAATAGGATCAAAGGATTGAGGTGACCCATCTATCACTCCTTTCTTGTATCACTACCTGTATCTGCTATAGCATTTATCATACTCCTTACTGGATTATAAACTCTTCTGTTGAAGGGTCCACGTTGTGGCTACATCGATATTGAGCATTGTTCTTCACATAAAGTCAGTGAGCAATTTCTAGCATTGGGCACTATGCTAAGCAATTGACATATTTTATCTCATATCTTTATCAACCAGCATCACCATTCCAAACACCAAGGTTCAAAAACTGAAGTCATCTTCTACTCCCTTTCTTAAGCTAGTAATCTGCAGAAGTTTGTCTAACTCTTAACTAGAATGCTTTATTGACTCCTTATATACAAAAGAATCCATGTACATACACAGGGCCTAACATAGGATAAGTGCTGAATGAATGGTAACTATGTTATTATATGTATCATCACCTCCATTTCCTTCCCTCTTCATACACAGGAAGCTAGCAAGAATTAATATTCCTAGACAGGCAAAAAGTACAAAAAATACCAACTTGGTTTATTGGATAAAAACAGTGGTAAAATGGACATAAAGCCAAAAGTTAGAATAGGACATTTTCACACCCTTCCCCCATTTGAAAATGTACTTCCTATCATGTGGGGTTAAGGTGTTAGGGAGCCAGAGCCCCCCAAATCTCTCACTCTCTTCACTTGCCCTGGAAGCAAGGCCTTCAGTAGGAGAACCCAAGAGGGGAGGATGTCAGAGGCAACCTCAGTCCTGTCTACTCCTTCATCCCTAAAAGTCTCTGAGGTGGAGGGAAGAAGGGAAGGAGTAAGGGGCAAGAGGGGCTGAGGACTGGCCTCCAGGGCCCACTGCAGTAACGTCCCAGAGACAGCCATCCCTGTGCACATCTCATCCTTAATAGGCACCACTGTCAGCCCTTGGGTGGGTGAGGAAAACAGGGCAGATGGTTCTACAACCAGATGTGATCTCCAGACCCTTCCCCAGAGTCAGTAAAAGTCCTAGGGTGACCAGTCCAGGACTGGGGGAGCCACACCTTTTCCCTCCAGCCCAACCAAGAGGTGAAAAGGAATTCCTTCGGACATAGCATTCCAAAACACTCTTAAATCTCCACATCGCTTTCCTTGTCGTTGTCGTGGTCTCCATCATAGAACTCATTGGGTGCCTCTGGCCTGCAAAGCAAGGGGAGAGAGGTCAGGGTTCCACGCTCCATGTTTTAATCTTCTACCAGCACCCTCTCCGGAGCCATTTCTCAGGTCTTTCAGGGAGCCACTCCTCCTATTGTCGGTAGAGACTGACTGCTATTCATTCATCCATTCATGTATTCAGTATCTGCTGAGGAGCTACCCTGGCTAGGCACTGTCACAGGCCTTAGCAATACAGCAGAGAATAAGCCAGACAAGGTTTCTGCCTGTCCTCAAAAAGCTTACCTAATAAATGCGACTGACAATAACTAACAAAGTAAAAAAATAAATAAATAAGATAATTTCAGATGGCAGAGAGTCCTATGAATAAAATGAAACAAAGTGACATGACTGGGGGTGATGGGAGGAAAAGGGTGAAATTTCAGACAGGATTATTAGGGAAGGTTGTCCTAAGAACCAAAGACCTGAAGTCTGAGAAGGAGCTGGCCAGGCAAAGGTTCCAGGAAGACCATTCCAAGCTGCAAGAAAGCCAAGTACAGAGGTCATGAGGTGGAAGGAGACTGGTGTATTCCAGTAAGAACAAGGAGGCCAGGGTGGCTGGGAGTAGTGTGCACGGAGGAGAGTAGTTAGAGATAAGACCAAGGACAAAGGAAAGGGCTAGCATGCAGGGCCTTTTTAAGCCACAGTCAGAAATTTAGACTTTCTTATAAGTATAAGGTAAAGGACAGTTTTAAGCAGAGGAGTGACATGATGTTATAAACCTGTAGTGAGAGAAGGGATGTGAAATCAATACAGAGCCCAATAGGTACTCAATACTGGTTTCCTTCTTTTTGAAAAAGTATTCTCTGGGTCAGAGAGAATTGAGAAAGATATCTAAGCTGAGGAACTAAGCCAGGAAAGGCCCTATCTGCTTGGTGAGTAATGTCTCAGTTACCTCTAAACTACCACAAGGGTTAAAGGTGTGGAGTCAGAGACTCACGTTTGAATCTCAGCTCTGATATTTAACTAGCTGTGTGACCTTGGGTAAGTTACTTAGCATCTCTGAACCTCAGATTCTTCCCCTGGTAATTTGAGGATAAGAACCATCAGGGTTGTCTGACGGCAACAGAATGCTGGTATATATGTTATAATATAAAGCACTTAGTAACAAGTCTAGTGCTTAGCAAACCCACAAAAAGTGGCAACTCTTTATTACTACTACTCTGCAAGGCATATGCAAGTTAGAGCTATAGGCATCAAAGAAGAGGAACTCAGTGGGTGGTGTGACAATGAGGTAGGGCTTAGGAACAGGAAGAGGCCTGAGGCTTCTGCTTGCTGTTGAAAGTGGGTAAATGCAGAGACTAGGCCCAGATGCCTGGAACCATAGGTGAAAAAGCCAAACTTCAACAAAAGGATGAACTTAAAAACACGTTTTATGCCAGACAATGAAAATCAATTTCTAGAAGTCAAGCCTCAGAGACCTGGAAAAGTTGAGGATAATGGATCAAAAAAGCAGCACTGAGGCCAGACATTCAGCTACTTCCTCACCCAGGAGAGGAAAAAAGGGGGTATCCATGGAGAAGGGGAGTTGGAGAGGTCTCAAGGGTCAGAGCAGTAAAGCCCCGACCCAGAGGAGAGATAGGGAGGCCTGAAACTCTAAGACAGAGAAGCAGATTTTGGAAGGGACTGAGAAGGCCATCAGACTCTACGGGAGACCCAGCTCAAAGCTCTAACACTTCCTGGGAGCAGGACTGTGTGTCCTGCAAGTGTCCAGCTGTGGTTATCCCTCAGTAACATAGGGAAATCTGTTTTCCACTAAGTGCATCTGTTTTTCTGCACTTCTGGGTGCCACTGTCTTTTCATTTTTCAAAAAAGTTTTGGGATTAAAAAAATTCTATCCTAGCCTTTTCCCCCCTCTCAATTCATTAATCTATTAATATTTTAATATGTATCTCCGAAAGATAAAGACTTTTTTTTGAAAAGACATAACCACAACACAATTATCCCACCTGAAAAAATTAACAAAGAAATCAAAAGGCCTTGAGAGTAGTAGGCAGGCAGTGACCTGTCCAGATCAAGACCTAGAAGGACTGAGTAAAATGCTGGCTAGAATGTAAACTACTACAGGCATTCTGGAAGGCAATTTGGCAGCAAACATACAAAATTTTAGCGCACACAGCCTTTGACCTAGCAGCAACAATTCTAGGAATCTAACCTATTCAAACAAGCATGCAATGACGTATATGTAAGGGGGTTCATTGCCACATTCCTTATTATTGTAATAGCAAAAAAGTGGGAAAAAACATAAATGTCTATCATTGGTAATTGGTTAAATTATGCTACATCCACACAGTGGAATATTATATAGTTGACAGAAGCAGATCTATAGTAACTGACATGGAACCAGCTGTAAATTATAAAGCAACATGTATAGAATGATCCTACTTGTATTAAAAAAAAAACTACACCAACAACACACTCTGCAAAGAGTGTGTATGTCTTTATATGTGCACATAGAACAGTATATTTGTAATCTATAGAAAAACGTTTATCCGAAACCATAAAAATGAAACTATTAACTGGGGTTACCTCTGTGGAATGGGTCTGGGATTGTGTGATACAAACTTAACATATTTTGGCACTATTTAAAATCTTTACAATAAATATGCATTACTTTTTTCATTAAAAACAGAAAAAAAAAGTGAGGGAATTGTAGCAGACTAAAGGGGGTAAGCCAGGGACAATTAAGCTAAAGCCTTCCAATTTACCTCTTCCCTTTTTTAAAATAAATGAATGAATGAATGAATAATGATCGAATGATCGAGAGAGACAGGGTCTTGCTCTGTCGCTCAAGCTGGAGTGCAATAGCATGATCATAGCTCACTGTAACCTCAAACTCCTGGACTCAAGTGATCCTCCCACCTCAGCCTCCCGAATAGCTAGGACTACAAGTGTGCATAACCATGCCTGGCTAATTTCTTTATTAATTTTTTGTAGAGACATGGTCTCCCTATATTACCCAGGCTGGTCTTGAACTCATGGCTTCAAGCAATCCTCCCGCCTTGGCCTCCCAAAGCGCGCGGATTATAGTTGCAAGCCACAGAGTCCCACTCACTTTTTCCCTTTAGAGCCTCCCTAACTAGCCTTTTGAACCCCCTGTTCTCAAGTCTCTGCCCCCAGACCTGCTATAGTTCTCCTCAGGACCCCTCTCCTCTGCATCAGCCTCATCAGTCCTGTCATAGGTCAGGAGGTCTGCAGGCACATCATGAATCTGGACACTAGGTGCGTGGTTCAGCATCTTCAGGTTTTCAAAGATTGTCTGACGGATCTGGTCCAGATACTAGTTGGAGATGAGGAATAGAGTGAGCAGCATCCAGGGATTCCCAGGGCATCCACTATTCTAGCTGCCTTCCACCCCTACTATCCTGGTTTTAATCTCAGTGATATTTCTAGCTCAGGTCCCCCAGTGGAATACTGTCCCTCCTCCCAAACCCACCTGCCTCTACCCTAACCTGGGCTGTCTCCTAGCTGATAACAGTGATAGTGATGGCCTAGAACTTCCTTCTCTTTGGTTTCTCATACTTCCCACATCCTGGACATCTCCTGGGCTCCCCCACCCTTGTACTCAGCTTCTCTGAGCTGCTGACCTGGCGTGAGTTCTGATTCTCGATGCGGGTGCTGACATCTGGATGAAGCGTGAAGTCTGGGGCAAAATACTCGAAGTATTCTTGGGGAGGAGAGGAGATTAGGAGGAGAAAGCATGGCTCAGACCAAGACAGGTAAGTCCCAAGACTTCCCAATCTCTTTCCTTCCCATCCAGACCCCCTACATAATAGCTGCCCAAACTTTTCCCTGCTCTGAGCCCAGGAGTTTAGCCTGCAGAGCTCTGAGAGTGTCAAATTTCCCATCTGCCTTCAAACCAGGTTCTGGAGCCTGGTGAGAATGGCCTTCCTGTTGTGGGAGTGTTGTGGGGGTCCTTACCGCTATAGGGAAGCTCCTCACTAATCGCCTCTTCAACCAGCAGCGACGTCTCATACGTCCTGAAACCAACCAGCAGAAGGGGGCAGGCTGACCAAGTGGGCCCACCTCGCCATATTTCAGGGAGTCTCTATGTCACACTGGACAACAAGGAAGGAGGAAACAGGAGTGTCCTCACCAGCAGCGGGCAACATTTCGGACAGTATAGCCGCCACCACCCAGCACCAGTAGAGGGATATTGAAGCTCTTGACGTATTCAACACATTCCCTGTTACAAAGAACCAGAGAAATGGGTGCAGGAAGTTATCAAAAGCCAAAGTATACATCTTTTGGAATTGCCTGGAAAGGGGCACAAAGGAAGTACAATGTTCTATATCTTGACCTGGGTGGTGAAATTCATTAAGTTATACCCTTAAGACATGTGTATATTTTATTATACATATGTTGTATCTCAATAAAAATTTTAAAATAAGGCACACTCCCACTTCTGTCCTCCTCAACCTCCTCCCTGGCATCCTGCCTATTAATCAACTACTCTCATCAATGCACCAGCAAGTTCTGTCAGTTCTAGCCTTCAAAATATAACTCAAACCATCTAGGGAACCCTGTTCAAGGTGACATTTCTAGTTCAAGTACCATTTGTAGCTACTTTTGATTCCCAAGAAGAGCTGAGGCCCATTCCCCAACTACCGCTCCCCTTCATGTACTAAGGTCCAAGGCCACCTGAAAACCTGGGAGAAAGGAAGGAGAGCAAGTCTCACCCATGCCCTCGGATGCTAAGGTTGAAGCAGCCCAATCGATCGCAGCCCAGAGAGTCAGCTCCACACTGCAAAAAGCAAAACCCCAGGCAGCTGCAGTGAGATAACTGATCAGAACATCACAGATGTCCTTCACTTCCCTTCCCCCACCAACCTAGGGAAACTCCTCTTCCCTGCTCTCTTCCCCCAAGCCCAGGCAGAGCACTCTTGAGGCGACACTGACAGTATTACCTGGAGCACAATGCATGTGGGCTGGTAGAAGTCCACCACCTGGTTGATAACCGGCTGGAAAAGGTGCTTGTAACCTGGGAGAGGGCCAAAGATGGGCACCTGGCACCCCAAGGGGATGGGGAGACAGGGAACAAAAAGAAAAAGGGGATTGAGAGAGCATGTAGCCCTGGAAAGGGGCAACCCAAAGAACCAAACCATTGGTTCTAAATTTCTGGAGGGGTCGCAGACTGCTATGAGTAACTGATGAAAGTCAATGACTCTTTTCCCAGAAAAATGCACATACACACGATATGTTGCACACAATTCCCAGGGGTTCATGGTCCTTCTGAAGGCCATTCATCCTTAAGGACACCTGGCCCAACAGTAGACAATACCGGCAGAAGAGGTTAATTCAATAAGAGAAAAAAGGAGCAGAGTAAGCAGGGCAGGGAGAAGACTTCAGTACTTACTCTGGTCATCAATGCCATCCCGCAGGGGCACATTGAGACAGTAGTAGCGGCCACTCTCTGCTCCAACTTCATACATGTCACCTGTAGGAAAGTGGGGGTGGTGGCCATGCATGGGAAGCACCTTCAACCTCAACCCACATTCTGAGGGCCCCTCACCCCATCAACAAACCTCTACCACAGACTCTGCAGAGCCACTAAGTCTCTTACAGCTTGCATTCAATCAACAAACAGTTTTCAAGGACTACTCTGAGCCAAGCTGTGTACCAGGCACTGGGGTACAGCAGTGAACATAACTAATGATATCAATGAAATCCCACCAATCTTATATTCTTGGGGTGGGCATGATGAGGTCAACAATAAACAAAACAAAACCCCACAATAAATACAAACAGCAGTGAGTGCTCTGAGAGAAACAAACAGGGTAAGGGCATAGAGTGATGGGGACAGAGGCAATTACAGTGACTAGGGTGGTCGGGAAAGGCTTCTTTGAGGAGGGGACACTGGAGCCGAAAGCGGAAGGCTGAGAAGGAGGCAGTCGGGATAAGGAGCTGGCGGGTACGAAGGGGACGGTAATCCTTATTCCCATACCTGTGCCAGGGAAGAAGTAATTTCCATATTTGTGGAAGGACACTGTCATGACCCGGTCAGTGAGGTAGAAGGCTTCCTGCACCCCGTCACCATGGTGGATGTCAATATCAATGTAGAGCACCCGAGGGTGGTACCTGGGGTGAGGGCGAGCCAGGGTCTCAGGCAGAGGTGAACCCCCCAACCCACTCCTCCCAAACATCAGGTCTAGAATTATGAAAAGTCTGGTTTTGCCCAAGTCACCTGAAACCCAATACCACCAGTTCCCTAAGAGCAACCGGGGGCTCCAGCCCAGAGGCTGGAGGCAGGGACAGAAAGGGATGTGCAGAGAAGGCTGAAATGTGAGCAGGCAGCAGGGAATCTGCAGCAGAGCAGAGAAAGAGGCAGCCTGAGTAAAGCATCAAGAACTCAGGAGAAGCTAGTGGGGGAGAAGAGAGATCAGGGTCAGTGCCAGGGCTGAGTCTAAGGGACCTCCTCGGCTGACAGTCTCACACATGCCCCCATCTCCTCCCAGGCTACTTACTTGAGCAGCTCCAGGATGCCGATCACAATGTCATTGACATAGCAGAAGCCAGAGGCCTATGGCGAGACAGTGGTCTTACAAAGAGAGGAACCATTCCACTGCCCAGCTTCCCCCACCATCATCCTGATCACCTACCCTGGAGTGGTCACTGTCTCCCCCATCACCTCCTCACTCACCTCAAACTTCTTGGCATGGTGCAGACCACCAGCCCAGTTAATGGCAATATCACAGATCTGAAAAACAAACACCCAACTCACAGTTCTCCTGCTGCCCATCCCCAAAGCTGGACGCCCAGTGTCAGGCCAAGGCCCCAAGTGCAGGAACCCACAGAAAACGGGGAACATGACTCAGACTATGTCACCTTGTTGTTCAGCTGGGTTGCTCCTTGCAGAGATGCGCCTGTGTAACGGGAGCAGAACTCAAAGAGCCCGGGAAACACTGGGCTGCAGAGAAGAGGAGCAAGTTGGAACTCTCTTGCCTCTGTCTGGCCGCTCCCTATACCTCCCTCCCCACCTCAAACTCCTTCAATCTCCATTTTTCAATAACCCTGTCCCCTCCTCCTACACATCTGAGCTATCTGAAAATTTATTCAACAAATATTTTGGACCAAACCATGTACCAAGCCCTCTGCACTAGATGGGAAGGAAAGAAGAATTTAACTCTGTCAGGGAGTTTGCAACCCTAGCTAGGGAGAGAAGCAAGCAACTTCCAGGTACTCAAGTACATACAAAAAAAGTAAGTAAGGTGAAAGAAAACATGAGCTCTGTTCTTCTTAAAAGGCTTGTATGTACATCACATTTTAACATAACGTTCAATAACATTCTTTAGAGTCACACATTTTAAAGAACTGCATACCTATATATGTGAAACATTAACAATGAGATAACCCACAGAAAGCCATAGCACAGTGTGTGGCACCTGGTACGCCTTTAATAAATGTCAGCTATAATTATTACTACCTTCATTTTTTTATAAAAGGGAGAGGCTTGAAGCCAAACACAAAAGACTATGTACTGCATGACTCCATTTATATGCTATTCTAGAAAAGGCAAAATATAAGGACAGACATTAGATGTAGTTACTTGGAGCTAAGGTGGAGAGAAAGGATTGACTACAAGATGTGAGGAACTGTTGTGGGGCAATGTAAATATTCTACACCTTGATACATTCTATCAAAATTCTGAGAACTGTTACACCTAAAAAAGGTGAATTTTACTATATAAAAGTTATGTCTACATAGATCTGACTTTAAAAAAACGAAAGGCTTAAAAAATCTCTAGTTTTAGACCTCCAAGAAAATAGTGTGGCTGACATATTTGACCATGTAGAAAATAGAATTGCAGAGAGTTTTTTAGTTTCTCAAGGGGTTTGGAAAGAATTAGTGCTTGATACCTAGAAACCTAAGCAAATGAAAATAATAATGCAATTATCAGCTCTAGGGAAAAAAAAGCTATACAAGAAAACAGATTAAATCATAGCATACTATTTGGCTCCACCGTAAATATTTAAGAGTTAAAAGGTTGGGCCAGTAGCTCACACCTGTAACACCAGCACTTTAGGAGGCCAAGGCAGAAGGATTGCTTGAGGCCAGGAGTTTGAGACTAGCCTGGGCAACATAACGAGACCCATCTCTACAAAAAATGTTTCAAAAATTGGCCATGCCTATACTCCTAGCTACTTGGGAGGCTGAGGCAGGAGGATTGCTTGAGCCCAGGAGTTTTAGGTTATAGTGAGCTATGATTGTGCCACTGCACTCCAGCCTGGGCAACAGAATGAAGACCATTTCTAAAAAAAAAAAAAAAAAAACTCACAGAGGAGTTGTAATAATGTAAACATATAATACTGATTTATTAAAAAACGTGATATAACTATATTATGAAGCTGGGAGGAGAAGGGAAGCCAAGGTGATGATTTGAGAAGACTAAATGCTCATATTCCATACTAAGCACTTAATAGACATTGCCTAAAATTGATAAATGAAGAAACAGCAATAAGAGACAATATACTAGGGTAATATGATTACAAGCTCAATTCTAGAGCTACATTACCTAGCTTCAAATCCTAGCCCTTTAACAACTACTGATTATCCTGAAGTTGGGCAAGCTGTTTAACTTTTCTGTGCCTAAGCGTCCTCATCTGTAAAAGAACACAATAACAGACCCTGCTTCATAGGGGTTGAGATTAAATGAGCTGACAGCTGTAAAGCATTTAGAATAGTACCTAGCACATAGAAGATATTACCTAAGTATTACAGATTAGTAGTAGCTGTAGATTAACATTCTTATGTAGAAACCCAAAAATAAATACCAGAAGAAATATGTAAAGCAGCTTAAAAGTGGCTGCCACTGGGGAGAGGAATTTATGGGAGAAAGAGGTAAGTCTGGGAATGCTTTTTTCCCTCATTAAAAGCCTTGTAGTACAATTTGGTTATTTATATTAGATTGCTTTGAAAACAATCAGAAATTAATTAAATGGAAGGAAAATTCATGACTCTCATCTGAAATACAGATAAGCATAACTGTAGCTTAAGTTTGGCAGAAAGACTGATACAGCACAAATGGCCCAGAGGCAGTATTCCCTAAATGCACAAAGAG
Organism: Lemur catta; assembly: GCF_020740605.2. Lineage (NCBI taxonomy): Eukaryota > Metazoa > Chordata > Mammalia > Primates > Lemuridae > Lemur > Lemur catta. The sequence goes on from NC_059132.1 coordinate 7,406,277, forward strand.
CATCTACAAGGACCCAGCGTGGCCTAAGAGCTGACTCTGCATTCCCAGACCTAGAAAGTGAACTCAGAAGCAGCAGCAGAAACAGTAACATAAAAACAAGAAACCTCCCAAGACAGCATGTGACTGAACATCAAATGAGCAGTGCAGGGTGTTCAGGACAGACCTCTGTGGAGTGGTGTGGTCAAGAAAGGCGTCATGGAGGCTGTGAGAAGGCCTTGAAGAGGTTGACGGGAGAACCAAGGGCATTCCAGGAAGGCATCCCATCAGCTGAGGTGTGGGATAAGGTTGGGAAGATGCTCGATGCCAGCCTAATGAGTTGGCCTCTATTCTCCAGCCCCAGCTGCTTGTCATTAGGATCTTTCAAGGACACAGACTAGTGAAGTGGTTTAAAAACCTGGGCTCTGGATCTGAATCCTGCCACCTCCACCGATCAGTTACCTAAATCTCCCCAAAACTAAGTTAATTTATGAATAACATCAGGAAAAGGACTATTACATCTCAGGGTTGGTATGGGAATTAAGTGGATGTACCAGCAATCCTTGGCTTAATACCTAGCAGAGTAGGCACTCAATAAATGGTAGCATAGGAAACTCTACAGGATCAACCACCTGGTTTCTTCAAGAAATAAATTCAAGGGGGAGAGACAAAAACTATGGATTAAAATTCTTAAGAGACATATCGACCAATTATAATATGTAAACCTTGTTTAGATCTTGATTTAAATAAACTGCAAAAAAAAAGGTGAAGCAACTGGAGAAATTTGAATAGTGAGTGCAATTTGATGATATTAAGGAATTACTATTAATTTTTTAGGTGTAATGACATTGCGTTTTTTAAAAGAGTATCATTTAGAGATACATAATAAAATATTTATGGATAAAATGATGTGACATTTAAAATTTGCTTTAAAACAACCTAACAGATGAAGTAAGATTGGCCATTTGCTTGAATATGCTGAAGCTAGGTGATGGCTATATAGGGGTTCACTGTACCGCTTTACTTTCAGAAATGTTTGAAATTTTCCCTAATAAAAAGTTTAATAATAAAAATAAATGGAATTGAGTAAATAGTAGCTGTTATGGTTATTATTTTTTCATGGATGTACACTACAGTGTGAGCAAGGATCATGGCTTCCCCACAGGGTCTAACCCAGAGTCTACTATGGATGATATAAACTCAATGTAAACCTACCTGATCAGGTCAAATCATTCCCTTGCTTTTTAAAACACTTTGAAGACTTTCCTCTACTCTAGGGGTAAAAACCCCAATTCATAACAGGGCTGTTTACTTTTAAAAGGCCCCACCTATCTCTTTAGCCTCCATTCAGATACACTTCTCTTCATATTCTGTACTCAGCCTTTTTTCTGTTCCTCAAATGAGTCATACAGACCCTTAGCACATGTTGTCCCTACTGCCCACTACATTCCTCCCCTCACCTCCCAACCACCTTTCACCTAATCCTCTCCTACTCTTTTTTCAGATCGCAGCTTAATCTTCACTACTTCCTCTAGGAAGCCCCCACCGACCAGCCATCCCCCAAGCTAGATAATTCTCCCAAGTATATACTCTCATAGTCTGTCATACACCTCTCCTTCCTAAAACTTAGCACAACTACAATATTAAAATTTTGTAGTTGTTATCATTGCATCCCTAGCCCTTAACACAGGGCCTGGCCTAGAGCAAATGACCAAGAAATATTTACTGAATAAACAAATGAGTGAATGATGATTCAATGACAAGTAGACCCCCCTTCATTTCTTTCTACTGTGGCCACAAACCTCACTGAAGGCCCTGGCATCGAACTGCTAAACATCAAGAGTCCCAATCCTCCCTCACCAGTCGTCGCCCACGTTGAAGGTATTAAGGCTCTTGGTGAAGCCTTGCATATTGGTGGGGCTGACTCTCTGCAGGAAGTCAATGTAGTCCTCCGAGTGGAAGCGGCACATGTCATGCTGGGAGGCCTGGTATGGCTTGAAGACCTCGGGATGGAGACACAAGATGAACCCAGGTAGGGTCAGCCCTACTCACAGGGCTGAGACCACCCACACTGAACCCAGTCCTGGAGATTGTCCAAAACCATATCCGGCAATCCCTCCACCCCCAAATCCCTGTTACACTATGAGACAAAGGTCAGTGAAGAAGACAGACTCTGATTAGCCAGGTGGGTTGTTATGATCAAGCCCCCGAAGCCCACTTCTTCTCCTTCCCACCGTCAGCCCAATCTCTCCTACTTTCTCAACCTTAAGCCCTGGTACACCTGCCCTGTTCCTTAGATCTCCTATTCCCGGTTCTCTCCAAACTCATCTCCTCCCCTGGGCTCTGATTCTGCCCTCTTTCCTCTAGGTTCTGTATTCTGGAGTCAAATATATAGGATATATAACAACCTTCTAATTAAAATCTAAGGTGCTAAACCAAATATTATCTTATTATCTTTGGGGGGCGGGCAGCATCACAAACCTCTTTGAAAACTGGACAAGAAGAAAGAGCTTTTCTTCTCCCAGAAAATGCACACAGGTACACACTGGCAAAGGGACTCATAGACTCCTGCACTAACATTACCTCAGTCTTTTCTATGACCAATCCACTTGTCTGTGCCTCAGCACAAGCAATGAACACTCATTCATATTGTTGACTAATTCCCATAATGCCTCGCTTAACTGTTATTATCCCATAACACGGCTATAAATTCCAAACTGGGAACAGACAGCATGTGTATGTCTGGGAGATGGAAGATGGAAGAGCAATTCAGCAGAACCATGTTGAGGTATTCTAGGTTGAAAAGGGAATACTCAGGACATCTACTCTCTTACACACACACACACACACACACACACACACACACACACGCACATTTACACACAGGGCTGCAGAGTCGTTCCCTGGAGCTCTAGCTCCTTGGAGGTAGAGAAAGGTGGCAGTGGAGAATGGGTGGGAACTGAGGGTAAACATCACATCCCAATGCAGTGATCCAGCCTGAGGCCACACCCTACAATGCACTTCAAACCAGTCCCACACCCACCCTAACCCTAGGCCAAGGACTAGTCTGCTTGAGGTCAAAGGGTGGCCGGCCTGTGGTGAAAAAGTAACTTCCGTTAAGCCAGAGGACGCCACCCCCTACACTGCGCACATTGCTCCTGTGTCTTCTATGCAGCTCCCCCCTACTCTAGGGGCAGGTCGCACTTGATGCATTCAGTCCAGCACACTATTCCTAAAGCCATAGCTCGCCCCACCCCAATCCCCGGCAGAGGCAGCGAGACTCACGATCATCTTCTTATAGAGACCATAATGCAGGACCAGGCTATGGGTCAATGCCAGCCGATGGGGCTTCATAGGGTGCCCAGCCCCTGGGGGTGGGGAGAAGAGAGTTCGTCAGTTTCCACTCCTGGAGTTGCAACCCCTGCCTCAAAACCTCTGCGTCCCAACCCCTCGTGCAGAACCCTGTTTCCTCACCGTAGTGAAAGTTGCCCACGTCGGGGTCGTAGAAATAGGCCACGGTCTTGGCCATGGTGCCGGCGGGACCAGGCCCCGCGCCGCAGCCTCCTGCCCGCCAGCCCCACCCCCAGCCTTGCGTGCTGCGCAAGCACGCAGCCTGCTCTTGCGGAACCGGGAGGCCCAGGCCCCGCCTCCCGAGACCACGCCCTAGCCACGCCCCCTGGGGAGCCCCGCCCCGCGCCGCGCTCAGCTCTCCCGGCAGTTCGAGTTTGAGTGTCCGGGCTTGGGCGGGGAAGCCGTAGCTTTGGTCCTAGAATGCGAGGTCCATTTCTTTCCCGGCGGGGGTCATATCCTCGGGAAGCCGAGCCATCCCATCCAGCCGCTTGCCCCAAACGGGGCGCAGGCCGTGGTCACCTCTCAAGCGCCGAAGATCCAGCCACGCCGCCCCTCTCAGGTGCAGAAAGCCAGCTTCCCCGAGCCCGCCGGGAAGATTCTTGACTATCCTCTCGGTCCCGGCATCTGAGGGCAGGAGCTGCGCCAGGCGTGCGCGATAGACAGCGGAGAACACCCTCGCCGGACCGCCTGTCCCCCGCCCGGACCCAGACTCAGCGCCGCACCGTCCCCCCGGGGGGGCCCGGCGCAGTCACGCGCACACCCCATTTGCGCTCACACGCGCGCAAGGCTCACGCTCTCCGCCCCGCACACCTGCGCTCCGCCCCTTGGTCCTGGGCCGGCGACCGGCAAAAGCATTTGGGAAGCCCGGGCGGTTGCGGAGGCGCCCATCTCCTCCAACCCAGGCCCGGAGTTGTCCGAAGCCTGCCGCCGCTCCCAACCAACCCGCATCCCTCTCCATCCTTCCCTCCCCCCCCCCCGCCGGCTGCGGCACCGGTATCCGCAGCCACAGCCCGTAGCCGGTGAGGCGGCGAAGGGGGGAGGGGGAGGAATCAAGGGATGAGCTCCGGGAGGGCGTCGGGGGCCCCGAGCCGGACTAGGACACCCCTGGAGCCGGAACCCGAGGAGAAGTCGGAGCCAGAACCAAATCACCGGTACCGGGTGGGCCAGGTGGTCAGGGTGGGGGGAACCGAAAGGGGAGAGGTGCGGGAGTACCGGGAGGGGAGGGGGCTGCAGAGGCCTGACTCAGGCCAGCGCAGAGGAGGTGCAGACGCTGACTCAGGCGCGATTTCTGCTCCCGCCGCCTAAGAATTCCGTCCCATCTCGCGCTGCAGTGTCCTTGGGAGGGACGGAAGCGCGGACGAGCTGGAAAGGGGAACGCTCTGGGCGTCGGGGAAGCAGGACCAGGGTCGTGGAAGAAGGCTTGAGCAGCCTCGGTCTGACCTCCTGCCCCAGGCGGTATTGGCGAAGCAGCAGCCCTGGCCCGGATAGCTCCCTAGCTGGGTAGGGGGTGGGGCCGGACCTCTTGAGATGTGCTTGTTTCGGATCTTGAGGATGGCATTCCTACCCCTCCCCCATCCCCAGCTGCAGCCCCCTAAACCCAGGAGGCGCCCTGGCCCGCGCTCGCCCCCCAGGGCCTCATGTCGGAACCACAGCCTGACCTGGAGCCGCCCCAGCATGGGCTGTACATGCTCTTCCTGCTTGTGCTGGTCTTCTTCCTGATGGGCCTCGTAGGCTTCATGATCTGCCACGTGCTCAAGAAGAAGGGCTACCGCTGCCGTACGTCCAGGGGCTCAGAGCCTGACGACGCCCAGCTTCAGGCCCGTGAGTGAGGAGCCTGGAACTCTGGCTCAGTCACCTTTCTCTCTTACACCTCTCCCCACACCTCTTGCTGCCTCCCTGGCCAACAGACCCAGGCCAAATCCCAATTAAGCCTACAGGAAGCCTAGGGATGCATTCTTGAGTCAGCAAGTGGGGTAACTCTACCCTGAAAGCAAATCTAGGGAAGGCAGCATGGGCAGGAAGGGTCCATTTATGGTAGTCTTGGGCTCCCATTGACATCTCCATCTTTTCTGGCCCCTGAAATGCTAAAGGCCAGCATGATGGCAAAAAGGTAAAGGGGTATGTCTTGAGCAATAAGCCATGGGGGCCACTGGGTAATGTTCCCCCAAAGCTGACTCATTCCTGCTTCCTTGCCAACCTCTTTCATCGTTCAGCTGAGGACGATGACATGAATGAAGACACAGTAGAAAGGATCGTTCGCTGCATCATCCAAAATGAAGGTGAGTCTAGGCTGGCCTCTTGCTTCCCCCTCCCCCAACTTTCTCCTGCCCTGACCTCCACCTCCACTGACTCCCTCCTTCCCTTCTCCCCTCAGCTAATGCTGAGGCCTTGAAGGAGATGCTGGGGGACAGTGAAGGAGAAGGGACAGTGCAGTTGTCCAGGTGAGCTGGAAACAAGGGTCAGCATGACTTTGCTTGCCTTGGAGAGTACCCTCTCCTCCAGCACAATCCTCTCCCAGTCCCCTTGCATGTTTGGGGTTAGGGGTTGGACAGGGCTGGCTAACCTATAGAAAGAAAATTTTATAGAAATCCTGATTCCTTCAAACCCTATCTCTCATCTAGATATCATCAAGCCTAACATTCACCTCTAGTGCCACTGCTTTGGGTTAAGCATTGCCCTCCTTTTAGCAAACAGCCCTGGAAGGAAGAACACATGGTCAATAACATCCTAATATTGAGTTTATTAGATAAAGAGAAGAGTGCTGGGGCCTAGGGAAAGTGGGGCTGCTGGGGGGTTTAAGGAGCATGCTGAAAGAACAGGAAGAAACATCCCAGACAGGAAATGGAAATGTTACCCCTGCTCCCCTACTCCCTACTGTCCAGCGTGGATGCCACCTCCAGCCTGCAGGATGGAACCCCCTCGCATCATCACACAGTGCACCTGGGCTCTGCAGCCCCTTGCATCCATTGCAGCCGCAGCAAGAGGCCCCCGCTTGTCCGTCAGGGCCGCTCCAAGGAAGGAAAAAGCCGCCCCCGGACTGGGGAGACCACAGTGTTCTCTGTGGGCAGGTGGGGATAGAGCGCTCCAGGGAAAGGGAGGTTGAGCTGGGGGCCCCAATGATCCAGCACCTGACCCCAGAGGTAGTCCCCGGCTCTTTCCTCCTGGATTGGGAGCTGCAGCAAGAGGCAGGCTGCACAATGTGCCCCACAATCTGAGAAGGCCTCCCTTGCCTTAGGCCAGAGGGAGGTGGCCATCAAACCCAGGGTGTCCCTGATCTGAGGGGAGGGCCAAGCAGCTTCTGAACTGAGATCTTAAGTCCTCATGTTACCTCCTCTCCCAGGTTCCGGGTGACACATATTGAGAAGCGCTATGGGCTGCATGAACGTCGTGATGGCTCCCCTACGGACAGGAGCTGGGGCTCTAGTGGGGGGCCAGACCCAGGGGGTGGCCAGGGGCCTGGGGGAGGACAGCCAAGGGCAGGGATACCTGCCATAGAGAGGCTGCCCCCTGAGAGGCCACAGCCCCAAGCCCTAGCCAGCCCCCCAGTGCAGAATGGAGGACTCAGGGACAGCAGCCTAGTCCCTTGTGCACTTGAGGGGAAGCCTGGAGCCTCTGCAGAGCCTACACCGAGGACTGGAAGGAGGGGCCCAAGCCCAGGACTGCCCACTCAAGAAGCAAATGGACAGCCAAGCAAACCAGACACCTCAGATCACCAGGTACGAAGACATGGCCAGGGCTGCAGTGGGCTATGGTGGGCTCAGCAATTATTGCCCCCTACTCTGGGGGCACTGATATGACCCACCTCCTGTTCTCCCATTGACCTCCCCCCTTTCAGATGTCTCCACCACGGGGAGCAGGAGGTATGTGAGGTGAGTCTGCCTGAGCCCTAAGTCAGGTAATCTCTTCCTCCCATCACCTACTTAAACTTCTTAAGCCTATCAGCTCCCTGAACACCCAGGGTGAACTGCAGGTGTAGTCTTTGTTATAGTCCTTGGTTTGGTGGTCGGGAGTGGATGTGTGCTCCAGGGATAGGGAAGGTCCTGCAGCCACTGGGGTAAAGCTGGGACAGAGCTTGAACAGGAAGCAACACTGTTACTCTTCCTCTCCTCCAAGCCTCATTCTTCATTGCGCTGATGGACCACCAGCTGGCAGGGCCAGGGGTGGGTGGGCATGAAGGCCCTCCCCTCCACTGGACAGCACTGCTCCCCAGCTGAGGGACCAGCTCTATTTCCACCTGGAGTTGCACGGTCTCAGGCTGGGGGACCTCAGGAGAGGTTCCCCCCATCCCTAGCCCCTCACTCTTTCCCTTTCCCCTGCCTGCCAACAGGCTGCCTGACCTGCCTTCCCCAACACCTTGCTCCACATGCTAGACCATGGCAGCTGGGAGCAGGCCCCTGCCCTTGGTGGGCCCCTAAAGCAATAGCACCTTAGGCCCCCTGCCCTCTTGGCACAAGAGGCCCAAGCTCTTGCTTGGCCTTCATGCCCTTTATTCACTGTCAATAAATCCGCTCAGACCATTACAGCTGCTTTGCATACTGGCTCCAGCTCCTTCTGACTCCCAAGGCCTGCTCTTCTACCCCCAACCCCAGTGACCCTGGCATCCAGAGGTGGGTGGGTCACAGAGCCCAGGTGGAGACATAGATGGGCTGGAGCCACTCAAGACTTTGGGGGATAGGTTCCAGCCCCAGAGACGTCAGGGTGTGTCACTGCCCTGGAGATAGGGTGGTGGCAGAAGAGAAAGGGGTAGTTATAGCCCTAGAGGTGGCAGGAGGACAATGGGGAAGAAGGAGTGGGTTCCAGCCCCAGAAATGGGGAAAGGAGAAGTTTCTACCCCTAGAAATAAGGGAGATTTCAGCTTTTGGCTGTGTTGCTCCGGATCATTGAGGGTGTGGTCTCTGACAGTATGGAGATAAGGGCAGCAGCATCACTGGGGACAGTGATCCCCCTGGCCTTCAGGTGAGGGGATCTGGGTGACCAGGATCCGGGGCTTTAGCTGGCGGGGGAGGTGGTGGACGCATCTGTAGGAAACACATAGTTAGTGTTCCAGAGTCCTCCCTTGCGGGTATTCCTGTCCATTTCCTCAGCCCTGCACACAAAGCAGGACCAATTGGAATGACCCCTCTGCATACAGTCTCCTCCAAGGCAAAGACCCTTACCGGCCTGAGTCGAGGTGCCATCGTGTCCAGGAGTCCAGGGAAGTCCAGGACTTTGTCTGGAAACAAGATCACAAGTCTTCAGATTTTGTTTTGTTCAATGCTGTATCTGCAGCACTTAGGACAGTGGCATTCTATGAGTACTTGTTAAATTAATGAATAGACACCATCCTAGGTCATAAAATCCATCAATCCATCCATCCTCAACAAACACTTATTGGACAACGGGTATATAATCAGCTTTGCTCAAGGTACCAAAGAAAGGGAGGTGGGATACACAATACTGCCACCTCCAATGGCTGTCAGGAACCCAGTGATGAAACATCAACCAACACAAGAAACAAATGAGTGCTAATTCATTCCAAATGAACTAGGGGTGTTGGAGATGGTGGTGACCCTAGTGGGGGTGGGGAGGGGTCAGGGAGGGAAACTCCCTGTGGAGAAAGTGGAAGTACCAGGTTTTAGAAAAGGTGGGTATTCCACGAGAAAAAATGATGACACAAAGCTAAGTATTTGTAGGATTCAAAGACACTAAGAGCAAAAAGTGCATATTGGGAGAACACAGTGAGAGAAGTTGGCTAATTTTTGAAATAGTAATGATAAACCAGTGACTATTTGTGTACTCTACAGACATCTTTTTTTTTTTAACTCTCACAACAATTCAATGAGGCAGTACCTTTCACCTCATTTTGTTAAGAACACAAACTGAGGCCCAGACAGGGTAAACATCCCACCACAAGTCACACACTCAAAAGTGAAAGAGCAGGATTTGAACAGTCAGCCTGGTTCTAAAGCCCAGGCAACCTCTTCTCACCATCAAGCTGCAGTGGACCTTATTGCAAGGTTCCTGAGAGCACGAAGAGGAATGGCATGAGACCTAGGAGTCCAAGCTTTCTCCTCCTTCCTATCTGTTATCCTCCCAGAGCCCCCAATTGCCTCTACTCACCCCCAGGCAGGACAGGTGCAGGGGGCCCATCCAGCGCAGAAGTGGGTGCAGGTGGGGAGAAGCTGGGAGGAGAAGGGGACGGCAATGTCTGGGGGTAGGGTGGGCACAGAGTTATTACTGGCATGTGGGAAGGTTTCGCCAGCTTTTCCTCTTATTCCACCTTTAATTCCTGCCTCACCACTCCCTGATACAGGAAGTAGCCAACCACTTGTATTCAGGTGAGGGTTGTAGTTGATATATAGTTCAGCTGCCAGTATGTTTTGAACACTTACTATGTCTCAAGTATTCTGCCAGCATTTCACATGAACTAATTCATTCAATCCTTACCACTACCTCATCATTTTTATGACTCCTGTGTTAGAGGTGAGACTCAGGTTAAGCCATCTGTCCAAGATCATAGAGCCAGTTAGTGGCAGAGTGCTCACTAGAACCCAGATCTCTCGACTCCCACTCCTATGCTCTTCCTGCTGTATATCCATAACAATAGGTATCATATATTAACACACCTCCTGTGTGCCATTGTGCTAAGGGCTTTACCTCTATTATCTCTAATCATGATAGTGAGCCTGCTGTAGTAGGTATTATCCCCATTTTACATGTGAAAAAACAAGAGCCCCCCATTCCCTCTACTCAAAGAAGTTAAAATCACTGCCCAAGTCATGCAATAGGAATTTGCTCTCAGATCTATCCAGTACTAAAGTAGGACCTCCAAACTCCTATGACGGCTGCCTTGGTTTCCGTTTTCTCTGCCCAGCCAAAGGAGATGGGGGGACCAGGACACTGTAGGAAGTGAACCTTGGAGGAGAGGAGCCATTAAGATGAATATGGGGCCTTACTGGGGAGGGAGTGTCAACCCAAAAGTGCCTGAGGATTCAGGGAAAACGAAGCCTCACCTGTTCAGAGTCAGACAGTTCAGGTGGCCCTGGGGGGCCAAGCAGCTCCTCCACCAGCAGGGAGGGGAAGACCCCAACATGGCCCCCAAATTCTCCCCTCCAGAAGCCGTCATCCACTCCATCTTGGGCCCGGGGCAGCAGACGGATGAGTGCCCCTTCAGGGAAGCTCAGCTCCTCTGCACTCTGTCCCGTGTAGCTGTACAGGGCACGAGCCAGGAATGCTACAGAGGCCCAGGAGAGATGGAGAGAGAGAGCAGGTGGTGGTGCCCCAGGACCATGACGCCCCAGGGCCACACCACCTAATAACTCTTCTCCATACCCCGGCCCTCCTTACCCAGAATTTCCTTTTCTTACCTGTGGGCTCTGCCCCTGAGGGATTGTCGCTGTCATGGCCGCTCTCAGGGAGGAAGAGGTCCGGGAAGTTGAGATACCGCTCAGGGACAAAGCCTACCTCACCGTGCTGGTTCCGAGCCTGCTCCCCCAGCAATGTGAACAGATGTCAGACTTACCTAAGCAGTCCATGACCCTGGCTCTCCTCCACTCATGCTTCTAGCTTCACCTGGATGGGTCCTTGGGGGCCACAGAGAAGTCCCTCCCACTGCCCCAACCCCAAGTCAGAACCCAGGGTCCCATACCCACCTTGACCCATTCGTCAGCATCTCCCTCCTCTATGACCTCCAGCCACTCACCCTCCGTGATGGTCAGCTCATCCTCACGCCCTGCCTGGGCCCCACAAGGAAGGATTCAGGACTTGGTTGTCCCCCACCCTTGCCCCTCTGAGGTCCCCAGCCCCATTCACACCTGATAGCCAAACACTACATGTGCAGGGCAGGGGAGGGGCCTGGTAGCCAAAGCTTGGGGGGCGGGCTCCTCAAAGAGCTCCCCTGTCTCCTCACATTCCTCAAAGTCAGAAAGCTCAGCATCCTCAGCCTGGAGAGGAAGAGAACAGACATGATTATGGGGCCCACTCTCCAGTACTGGTTGTATCTCATCTCCCACTCCTCCATTCTACCCATAAAGGACACTGTGGATCACAACCAAAATCACCACAGAGCAGGATAATACTAACAGCAATAGCGGAGTTACAGTATTTGAGTGCTTACTGTGTGCCAGGCACAATGCTGAGTATGTTATGTGTATTGTCTCATTTAATCTTCATAATGACCCAGTGTTATTTTGTACAACTATAAACCTCATTTTACAGATGAGGATACTGAGGCTCAGAAAGGTAAGTCACTTTCCAAGATCGCACACCTAGTAAGTGGCGTGGTTGGTACTCAAACCACTTGCAGACTGCCCCCAAAATCTTACTTCTTAACCACCACATTATTCTCATAATAAAAGTTTATTGAGGACTCTCTATGCCAGAAACTATGCAAAGAATTACACATGCATGATTTCACTAAACCCTTACAGCACCCTTTGAGTTAGGTACTATTGTGACTCCAATTTTATAGGATCTACCTTCCCTATAAGGGAAGTCGAGGAGTTTTACCCACCTGGGTGGTGTATGGGTAGGGTTGAGGGAAGAACTCACAGTGGGAGAGAGGTCCCTCTGGGAGAGCCGAGCCTCGCTGAGCCGTCGCTCCTGCTCCACCTCATCCTGGGCCTGGGTCATAGCTGGCTTCAGCCAGCGCTGCACATCCAGGCCAGCCGCCTGCAGCAGGGCCAGCCGGGCAGCCCCCTTCACCTGGCTCACCTGCATGGGGAGAAGGGAAGTTAGTGGAACCTGGCCAACTGTGTCTACTCTCTACCTCCCACCTCCCCCCGCCCCATCAGCAGAAAGAGGAGTGGGGGGGGTTGCCTGAGACAGTGGGATCTCTGTGGCTCTAACTCCTAGGGCTGTGCCTTACTTGTGCCCGTCGGACGCTCTCCCTCACTTCCTGCAGCCGCTGTTCTATGCCTGGAGCCTCCCGCTCAGAGGCTTGCTGTCGCCTCTGCTCCAGTCGCTGTAGCACCTGGTTGGGCAGGCGGAGAACAGGGTGGGTGGAGATACTGTGGGGCATAACTTACCATGGGCCTGGTACTCTGCTAGTTGCATCACATGTATTATATCATGTAATCTTCCCTATGAAGTGGGTGCTATTGTAAGCCCCACTTTAATGATGAGGAAACTGAAGTCCAGAGAGGTTAAGTCACTCCCTTACTCAAGATTAGAAAACTAGGAAGCAATAGAAGAGAATTTGAACCCAGGTAGGTCTAGCTCCAAAAGCTATGCTCTTAACTACTGTGCCATACTGTTGCCTTAAAATACCCTTCCCTCCCTTCCAGTCTGTATCTCCAGGACACCCCCAATGGCTCCAGGATCCCCCTGTCTCAGCTCTTCTTGCTAACACAAGAAGGTGCACATGACACTTGCACCCCCACCTCACCCGATGCCCATGGTTCTGGATCTTGTAGTCGCGGGCAGCGCGGCTCGTCCAGCGCTGAACCTCCTTCTCCAGGCCAGTGTCCCCAGCCATGCCTTCTGCTCCCCTCTCCAGGGAACACACCTGAAAAGGCCAGGGGGTGCTGTGAGAAAGACCTGAGGATGCTGCTTCTCTCCAGTTCCCTCCTTTTTCCTCTCTTTGTCTTGACCTCCAAGGACAGAGACAAAGAGTTCCAGAAATGGGATCCAGGTTGAGAGACAGACGTGGAATGAAGGGGACAGCATGGTGAAGTGACTGAAAGGTGAACTGGAGTGTGTTTTTTGTGTCCTGGTGCAAGGGAAGTGAACTGGAGTTCTCAAATCCCTCTCCAGGGCTTAGTACTCACTAAGTTAATACCAAGACAAAGATAATGAAGGAGGCCTAAACCACAGTCCTGTTCCCAGGTGGCCTGGGTCCAATAAGGAGGGAGGTCTCACCTGATCAGTCCCTGCTGGCTGAAACTGCTGAGGTGGGGTGGGGGAAAATACTCCAGGGTCCTGAAGAAACAACTTCAGATCCTGCTCCCAGCTTACCTAGGGTTGGGAAAAGTCAAAGTCACTCACTCACTGGTTCCTTCTCCAACCCTGTCCCCAGCCACCTCTTAGAAGAGGACAAGGTAAGAAGGAAAGGGGCAGATATGCGGTGGGGAGGTCTGTATTGGGAGAGGAAGGTAAGAAGAATCTCTGGGGAAGCTCTTACAGACCACAGGCCACAGCCCTCACCTGGGAGCTTGCCTGTCCCCCACGGCGGGCATGCTCCAGGACCATCTCTGCGGCTTCCAGCTCAGTGCAGCTCAGTGAGGTCAGGGGGTCCCTCAAGTGTTCTGACAGCTCATTAACCAGGGCCTGGAGAGAACCCCGAGATACTGACACCACCCTTCCTCCAGGCCTCTACTGCAAAGCAGGCTTTCTATCCAGATTTGGATGGGTGATAGGCATGAGGTATGGGAAGGAGGAAGAAGCACAACATTCTTCATGAGGAAGACCCTTGTATGTGCAGAGCACTTAGTAGTTCTTTAAAAAAACACTTTCACATCTGTTCCCTCTTTTAAGTCCCATTAGTGTTATAAAGTAGGCAGAGCAGGGGTCGTCCCTGATAAGGAATCTGGGCTTCAGAAGGGTTAAGTGTCCTGCACAATGTCATGCAGCCAATTAGAAGCAGAACCAGAACCCAAGTATATATCTTCTACCCACTCTAAGGAGGCTGGGTCCCTAGTACCACACAGCCTCATGGGAAGTGGGAAATGGGGAGGTCCTCCCCTCTCTCCCTGCTGAGGGGCAGGGGTGTCTGGGTTAAGACTGGCCTTGAGCACAGCTGGCAGTTCCTCCTGGTAGTAATGGTCAAGGTGGGCGTTGGTGGCCACCAAGTTGAGCAGGTACTCATTGCGGGCTGCTCTCAGCTGCTGGGAGTACTGGGCCGACTGGGCAGATAGCTAGGAGGGGAAACAGATGTTGACAGGGAGCTCTGGACCCCTAGGGTCTTTCCAAGACCAACTGAGAACCCAGATCCAGAATGGATTCTCACATTATTGAGTGCTTACTCTGTGCCTGGCACTACACTAAAAAAAAAAATCACATACTCATAACTCCTACTCAAAATCCTCTAGTGGCTTTTGCACGTTTAAAATAAAATCTCAACTGTTCCTTACCATGGTCTGCCAAGTCCAACATAAGTTGGCCCCTTCAACCTCCCTGACCTCATTTCAAGTGCTTGTCCCCTTGCTCACAGTGCTCCAGCCACACTGGCCGCCTCTCGGTTCCTTTAGCCTACAAACTTATTCCCACCTCAAAGCCTTTGCACTCATCATGTCCTCTCCCTGGAATGTTCTTCCCCTAGATCTTTGCATGGCTAGCTCTTTCTTGACACTCAGGCCAGCTGTTCAGAGAGGCAGGCCTCCCTCTAAATTACACTCCTCTAAATCGTTACCCTTTATCATAGCACCTTGTTTTGTTCTCATCTTAATCTAATTATTTATTTATTTACTCTCTGTCTCCCTGAACCAGGCTGTGAGGGCAGGATTGCCACTGGCAGTGTTCTCCACTGGGTACCCAGTGTTTAGAACAGTGCCTAGTACATAGAGGTCCTCAATAAATGCACATTAAAGGAATGAAAAAGAAAGGTATCATTTCCATTTTACAGATGAAGAAAATGAGGCTCAGAGAGATCAACTAAGTCAACCAAGGTCACCCCCCTAGGAAGTAGGAGAGCCTGGATTCAACCTAGTCTCTCATACTTACGGCCCTGGGTTCCAAACCACTAGATTATTCTGCCTACCTCCTCCCTGCCCCCACACTCATGCCCTCATCCCTCAGACCTTGGTGTTCAGCTTCTGGAGACTGGTCCGAGAGTGGAAGATCCCATGGTCATTTCGGTTCAGCCTATGCAGACAAGACAAAGGAGAGCCAGGCCCAGCTTTGGTGCCTTGACACCACCTCCACACCCCCCCATCCTCCCACCTTGGGCTTCCTAACTCCTGTGACCCCACCTGGCCTGGACGTCAGCTGCCTTCTCCTGTGCCAAGGCCCACACACGTTCCCGCTGCCCATACAGCTTCCGACTTCGGCTCAGCTCCCGGACAGACTGCAGCACCTCAGCCTGCGCCCTCTGGAGGTTCTCGGTTCCCTAGCAGCATTTGACACACAAAGTCCTGACCCAGACCACCTCTGGTCCCAAGCCAGCTCTTCCCTCACCCCATCCAGTGAGCCGTACCTTCCTAAGCACCTGCTCCTTGGCACTCCGCCCTGCGCCCCCTGCTAGGTCACGGTATCGGTCGGACGCCTGGAGCCGGGTTTGGCCCCCGGCCACGGTGGCATCCAGCAGGCAGCGCCAGGCACCAAACACTGTCCTGCCCCTCCCCAGAGAAGGTCTGTGTTGAGGAGGGGAACACCCCACAGCTTCATGAGATGACCCCGCCAACACCATGAGAGACAGAATGCTTTCCCATCCCCCCTTGTCTGGGAGCCCATCAATCGATCAGCCCATTAGCTCAGCCACAAGGCTCACTCATGCCCCCTGCCCCCACCCACAGTGTCCTTGCTGGGTCAGCTCCTCTCCTGCTGCTGTGTCAGCTCTACCTGCAGCTCACGTTCCCTCCCCACTCACTAGGCCTTCACCCCCACAGGTTCCTGGGGCTGAGCTCCCCAGCACTTTTGGACCCCTGTGAGCTTCCCCCTCCATGGGACCTACCTGCTGTCCATCTCCCCGCTCCGGTGCCCTTCCCGCTTCAGGAACGGCCCTGCCAGTTTCTGGAGTGCCTGGTAAAAAAGGCATCACAGACCCAGTTCCCTTTCAAAGACCCACCCTGAATGGGAGAATATGGGATGAGATTATAATACCATTCTTTGGATGCATATTATGGACACTAGCTTTGCTAAATGCCTTACATTCATTAATTTATTTAATCGTTACAACAATCCTACCTGAAGGTAAGGTATTATTATTCTTCCCATTTTACAGAGAAAGAAACTGAGGCCAAGAAAGGTTAAATAACTTGTCCAAGGTCACACAGCTAATAAGCACACAGCAAAGACTTGACACAAGTCTGTTTGACGCTAGGCATTCGCTCTTGACCACAACAGAGATATGCATGGAGAGACATTGCTGGTGGTGTAAAAGGAGGCTAGAACCAGAGGGAAGGTCCAGAGAAAAGTCCCATACCTGCCCATACTCCCGTTCAATGGCTGCCCTCTGCTTGCTGTAGGATCTGTGGAGATTGAGGGTGGGGTTGGGGTGAGGGTGCAGGGTTACCGTTTAGTCCTATTCTCCCACCCTTAGTCCTCTACTCGCCTGGACAGGAGGAAGGGGGGCGTCAGGCTCCTAGAGTTTGACTCCCGCAGATGAAATGGGAGTGAACAGAGGGAGTCCTTGAGGTAACCTCAGGCAGCCGGAACACAAGACAGCCTCACCTCAGAGCCCCGGCAGTATCCTCCCCACCCCAGGGGGTCCATGTGTGGGCTTAGAGGTGAGTACTGATGGGAGCCTGGTTATGGGGTTTGCCAGCCTTCCAACAGGTCTGGAAGAGGGAGGGGGATTCTGCCCTAAGCTTGACTGTGGGAGTGGGAGGAGTGGTGTGGAGCCAAGGAGTTTGAGGCAGGATCCCCGTGTTTATGTCTGCGAGGGGTGGGGTGGGGATCATTGCTATTCAGTATCTGGAGAGACAGGCCTAGGGTGAGGGTCGTGAAAGGGCAGGTCGGAGAGCTCTTTGCCCCTGTCCCCCCACCCCGGCAGATGTATGCTGGGGGAGTGGCGCGCCACAGTGAAGGTGCGTATAAGTGAAGGGGTCGGGGCTACCTGATGTCCTCCAGCAGATCCGCCTCTCTCTGCTGCCGGGTCTGAAGGATGCTCAGCTGTTCTAGGAAGCGAAGCTTCACCTCCTGGGCCGGTTTCACCTGTGGGGACAAGGGAAAAATGAAAGCCCTCGGCTCGGAGACCTGAAAAACCACTCCGCGCAGGGGTGAGGGGGCGGGGCCGAGCTGTTTCGTCGGTTACTTCAGGGTTGAGCTCCGACCCCATCCCACTTGCCGTCTCCCACCCCAAGTCTGGTGCCCGCTTAGCTCCCCCGGCTCCCCCAGCCCGCCAGGAGTCCCCATTCCAGGGCCAAGCTCACTTTTCGGGGCGGCGGCTGCATCTCCGCTCTGGCCAAGGCAGCCAGCGACTCGACTCCGGAACTCGGGGAAGCCCCGCCCACCGGGAAGCCCCGCCCCAAACCTGGCCCGGTCCCGCCCACTCCTCGTCCGGCAACGCGCAGGGCGCGGAAACGCGAGGGGGCCACATGGGAACTAAACCTCTGTGGTTGCTGCGAATACCCCGGAAGGGTCCGGGTGGCGGGGCGGACGCAGCGTCTCCTGGGCGGCCTGGAGAACCCAGAGCTTGTGAGTCAAGACGCCTGGGTTCTATTTCTGATGTAGCCACTGATTCAGCCTGTAATTATTTCTGATTATTCACTTACATATGCAGATCACCAGTCCCTGACCTAAGGATGAGGAATGGCGAGAATTCAATGTGTGACCAGGGAAACTGAGTCACTGGACACCTGGACGAAGATGCTTCTGACGGAGGGAGACCGAGCTGGTCCCAGACCTTTTCCCGATTCCCGCTGAACTGGAAAAGCCAGCGTGAGCAGGGTGAGAAAGACGCCTGGAGCGCCCAGAGGAAGAAAGGTACATCCTGGGCCCCACTGCAAACTAAATGATACCAGCAAGTAGAGCTGGGAGGACATGCGCCCGGGGCCTTACTGCCCAGAAAGCCCCTGTCATCTTTAGGGTCTTCCCTTCAGGCACCCCAAGATCTACCAGCCTCAGAACTGAGGATCTTCACCCCGTTTCCTCATCCTCCTCACATAAGGTCCCTTGGCCCAGGCCCCTGCCCTACAACCCTGACATGGCTCAAAACTCCACATTCACATATTCAGCTACCCATTGACAACTCCACTAGTGATACTTTTCCTCTCGAGAAGCTCCTTCTCCCAGCACTCCACTTGGCTCCCCGCAGCTTCTTTCCCTGACTTTTCAGTTCTTCACAGAGGCCCTCCCCAACCGCTCTGTCTAAAGGCCACACAATCATTCTCAAGCTTATCACTTTGGCTTCGTTTCTTCACAGCACCAAACTCACTTGGTTTATGTGTTTATTTTCTGTTTTCTCTTTCCCCTCTACATTGGGGGATCCATAAGAGCAGGGACCCCATTTGTTTTGTTCATACTATATCCCCAGACCTGGCACCAATTAGGTGCTTAATACATATTCATTGAATGAATGAATGAATGAATGAATGGTAGCCTTTTGGTTCCAAGGTTTATTAATAGTGACCCATCCATTTTGGTTCCCCCCTTGTCCCAGCCCCCAACCCCAATCAATCTTCTCACTCTAGGGCTTTGGTGTAGTCCAAAAATGTATGAAGTGGGATAGGATAGACTTGGACATCATCCAGGCCTCTGGCTTCCAAACCATTTTTTTTCTTTAAGCAGTAAAACCATTTCTTTAGAATCCAAAATCTCTCATAGAACCCCTACATATCAAATATATTGATATAAAGCAGGAGCTGCCCTTGTTGCGGGAAAATATGTGAGGCTTACAGCTCTGAGAAACGCAGTTTGATGTTCGCTGCTCTCCTTATTTCAGTTCCCTTATGGTACAGATGAATGGGCTGAGGCCCAGAGAGGGGCCATGACCTGCCCTGGGACACACAGCCTTTGGAGCCATCAGTCCAGTGCTCCTTCCATAGCACCACATTGGATTGTGGAATGTTTCCAGCCACGGAAGAAGCAGCTCCCAGCAGTGTCTGCCATGGTAAGAGCTTCTGGGTCTTCTGGGTACCTACTCTCTCCGATTGACGGTCCTAGGGTCATGTGAAGGGCTGGCTGGAGGGTGAACTGGAAGTGCAGGGGGATTGGGTAGGGAAGCCAGGTGTCTTTGTTGGAAGGCCAGTAGGGCTGGGAGATTGGGGGCTGGATGGCTGGGAAGGACTTCCTGGGCCTGCAATAGTCTCTCCCTTCCTCAGGATGAGACTACTGAGCTCCTGGAGCAGCTGTTCCTCCAGGGACCCCCGTGCCTGGGGACTGCTCTTTGAAGGGGGGCCTGGAGGGGGCTCAGGTGGCCTCTCCTCCCAGCCCAGGGTGCTTGCCTTGGAAAGAAGGGGTTGATCAAAGGACTTCTGGCTGGTGAGGGGGGTCTCTGGCTTGTCTGTCCACTCCTGTGTGGTGGAGAAGACAGTGGAGGTGTCCTGGGTCAACTCAGAGAAGTCCCCTACTTCCTCGTACACTGGCTCCTCCAGCTCCTCTTGCTCCTCCACAGACCCCTGGGATGACTTCATCGGCTAGATGGGAATAGGGTAGCAAGAGAGGGCACAGAGTTAAAGTTACCAGATTATTAATCACTAGCATTTTGTTTTTCTTTAGAGACAAGGTGTCATTCTGTCACCAAGGTTGGAGTACAGATCCTAGCTCAATGTAACCTCTAACTCCTGGGCTCAAGAGATCCTCCTGCCTCAGCCTCCTGACTAACTAGGACTACAGGCACATGACACCATGCCTGGTTAATTTATTTTATATTTCATAGAGATGGGGTCTCACTATGTTGCCCAGGCTGGTCTTGAACTCCTGGCCTCAAGAGATCCTCCCACTTTAGCCTGCCAAAGTGCTGGGATTACGGGCATGAGCCACTGTGCCTAGCCTAATAGCTAACATTTATTGACCTCTTCTTCTGGGCCAGATGCTGCAAAGTACCTAGTACATATGATATTGGAACAACCTCGTGCAGTGGATTACACTGCAAGAGAGTGAACTGAGGTGCCAAGAGGTTAAGTAATTTGCCCAAGATCACATAATGAGTAAATGGTAGAGCTGGGGCTTGAACCCAGGTCTGTCTGACTCCAAAATGCATTCATTTAAATATTTTCCTTTTATTTCACAGATTATGGGATCCCTCTCTCCTTTTCTCACCACATCCTACCATCCCTCACTTGCCTCATTCTTTCTAGCTTTCTCTCTCTCTCTCTCTCTCTCTCTCTCTCTCTCTCTCTCTCTCTCTCTCTCTCTCTCTCTCTCTCTCACACACACACACACACACACACACACATGCATACCCTCATCAGGAAAACCCAAGGAGCACACCCGGGCCGGCAGCACAGAGAACACAAGGCTGACAGGCACACAGCTGGAGCAGGCACAGTACTCACAAAGAACATGGACAGGGTCCTCCGGTTGTGTAGTCGCCTCTGGGCACAGGTGGGATGGGGATAAGGGGAGGGAGAGACACAAAGACACAGTGAGGTCTGGCAACAGGAGGCCAAGGTGGGGAGTGGGGGCACAGAGAAGGCAGAAGGGAGGGGAACAGTGAACAGAGGGGGGCACCAGGCTGGCAGGCACACCACTCCCTTCTGCAATGTGACAAGGGTAAAGGCAGGGATCACGTGGGAGTTGGGGCAGGCTGGGGTATCTCACCAGGGTCTGATTGGCAGAGAGGAGGGTGGCTCCACTGTCATCCCCACGGATGGGCAGCAAAGGCATAGTGCCAAACTTCTGACGGGCGAGGTCAGAGGAGGAACGGCGTCGTAAGACCACTGGCTGCTGGTCATCATGCTGGCAAGAGGGTGAGGGATTGGCACTGGTGGGCATGGGAGGTACCGAGGGCTATAGCCAGGCCCCAGGGGGATCACAGACCCAGCTCTCAGCCTTTTCCTTCCCCTCACCTGGGCTTTAAGGATGCTGGTGGTCCAATCCCACATCTCATCTTCATCAGTGCAGGACAAGTAGCTGGGTGTAATCAGAGTGGAATTAAGGGGAGAGAGCGGGTCAGAGTTACAGGAATGGAGGATGGAGAGGAGGAGGAGGAGAAAGGACAGGGTGGGCCAGAGGAGAAGCCAGGCCAGGAGGTACTCACAGGTGCATCTTTTCCAGTATCAACGTGAAGCCCCACCTGGGAGGCAAAGAAGACCAGTGATGGGGTAGTCAGAAAGGCCAGGGTGGGTAAAGGCAGGAAAGCCCTAGAAGTGTGGGCTGGGGAAGGAAACTCACGCTGTTGGAGGCTTTAACTTTTTGCGGATTCCCAGGTAGACCTTGGCACCTTCTAGAGGCCACTCCCTTTCTGGTTTAGAGCTCTGAGAACATAAACAGAGTCAGTGAGGGTGAGAGATGAGAAAAAAATCATGATTAATGAGATCAAGAAGTCATGGAAGCACTGGGGTATGTGGTCATGCTCAGAGAGGTCAAGGGGTCAGGGAAGCAATGAGATTGATGAGTGTGGGCTGTGGAACCAGAGGGTAAGTACAGTCATGGCTCCTCCTCCATAGCCACCCAGTGTCCCATGTTTCTGACCCTAGGGCCTCACCTTCTTCTCCTTGAGCAGCAGTAGGCAGCGGCCACGCAGCAGAAAGAACCTTTCCTGGAAGCGGCTTCCCAGCAGGCGGGGAGGCTCCTCACGGCACCGCAACAGCCCCACCCGAGGGCTCTCACGCCGGACACCTGGGCACAGATGGGCAGTGCTGGGTGGAGGGTCCTGGGGGAAGTGCCTGGGGGTGGGGCTGGGCTGAGGAAGGAGGCTCACCTGTGAAGAGGCAGCTGGCCTGGGCCAGGGAGACTTTTTTCAAGAGCAGGGAAGCTGAGCAGGGCTCTGGGAGCTGGCACCATTGTAGGGCCTGCTCTAGCACTTTTTCCTTGGGGTGCAGTGGCCGCTCTTAAGGGGCAAGGTGGGGGTAGATATCAGTCAGAATATCCATCCTAAGCTTGGAGCCCCCAAGTCATCTACCAATCACTCATTCATTCATCCATTCAACTGTCCAGCCACATTTTAGCACCATCTCTACGCCAGGCACTGTGCTGGCCGTGGGATACAGTGGTGAGTGTGATAGGCTTGGTCTGCCCTCACGAAGTGCACAGTCTCGTCAGGAGCAGACAATAAATAGGTAAACAAATAACTGCTTTCAAAGAAACAAGAAGCTGAGAGAGAACAACAGGACAGCAACCAAGATAAGGTAGGCAAGACCTTTCAAAAGTGGCATTCGAAGATGAGACTCAGAGATCTGAAGGATTAGGAAGAGCAAGCCATGCTAAGATCAGGAGGTAGTAGATTTAAGCATGACAAAATGTAAAAGCAAAGGCCCTGGATCAGGAAAGACGTATTTGGGGAACTAAATAGCCAGTGTGGTTGCAGTGAAGAGGACAGATGTGAGAATAGACAATGCGAGTTGAGGTCTGAAGAATAAGCAGGAGCCAGACAGTCAGGGTCTGTGGGCTACGACAAGGAATTTGAATTCTATTTTAAGTTCAGTGGGAACCATTGGAGGGTTTTGACCACAGGAATGGTGTGATATGATTTATGCTTGAAATGTTCATTTGGCTGCTGTGTGGAAAACAGATTCCAGGGAGGAAAAATGGGAACACTGTCTAGCTGTTTGCTTTCTGGGGCCATTTTCACAGTTAATGTTGGGAAACAGATAATGGTGACTTCAACTAGGGTGGTAGTAACAGTGGAGGTGGAGAGAAGTGATAAATTCTAACAGAGTCAACAAGACTAGTTGATGGGTTGGGTATGAAGATGAAGGAAAAGAAAGAGTCCCAGAAGATTTCCAGCTTTCTGGCCTTAATAACTGGGTGAATTATGGTGCCATTTATTGAGTTGGGAAAAACTAGAAAATGTCCTGGGCTTTGTGTTAAGGGAAGGGGCTAGAAATTGAGTTTTGTCTTAGAAGTTTCAAGTTTCAGTTGCTGTGAGAAGTGGAGGTGCCATGTAGGGAGCTGGATATGTGAGTCTGGAGCTCAGAGGAGAGGTTTAGGCCAGAGATAAAAATCTGGGTATCACCTTATTAATGGCACTTAAAGCCACAGGAATGGATAAATTCATCTAAGGAGAAATGTAGATAGAGAAGAGAAAAGGGCCCAGGACTGAGCCCTAGGTCCCACCAACCTTTGGAATGTGGGCAGAAGAGGAAGAGAAGCCTCCTTTGAGGTTGAAGGGAAACCAAGAGCTTGTGGGGTTTTCTAAAGCCAAGAAAGAAGAGTATTGCTAAAGAGGGAGTGGGTCAGCTGTGTTGAATATCCCCTCACATGGATGAGTAGAGTGCCCACTGTATTTGGGAACATGAAGTCATTGATGACCTTGACCATACAACCATACACACACACATGCACACACGCATGGTCATACTCACCAAGCTCCCCATGCTCTCGAATCTCAAAAGTCACCCACAAGTCTGTCCCAGCTGCTGTCCCCCGCATCTCCAGTACCTGGTTAGTCAGCTCCTCTGCAGTCAGGGTTGGGGACACCTGGGGTCAGAGCAACGGCAGAGAACCCATGCTGGTCAGGCTGTTGTCCTTGCCCCTACCATCCTCTCATATCCCTTTGAGTCCCCTCAGGACTGACCTTCAGGGTGACACAGTTGTCTGGGAGCTGCTGCTCTATATAAACTTCCATGATGAGGTCTCCAGCCTGGGACAGCTGAGGAGAGGGGTAAAGAAGTCAGGAGGACACAGGAGGACGTGAAAAAAATCAAAGAGGATTCCTCATGTGGCTTGATAAGCACTTCCCCCCACAAAGATCTCCCAACCCTCACCCCCAAGGTCTCTCATGGCCTTAAAAGGGAGAACTCCAGGAGTGGTGGAACTGCATCTTTAGGCTGCATGTGTGCTTCCGGGGGCAGTGGTGCATATAGGTTGGGAGGACAGGTTTGGAGTCAGACTGCCTGGGTTCCAATTCTGCCACTCACTACAGTGTGACCTTGAATATGTGACCCTCTGAGCCTCAGTTTCTTTGTTTGAAAAAATGGGACTACCCTCTTTCATGGAGTTAGTTGTCAAATGAGATTAGAAGTGCTTAGAATATAATAATTCCTCAGCTAATGTTTGCTATTGTAGTCCTTATTATTATTCTCCCTGCTTTCACTTTACTAACTCTTCCTTGGATCTCTTACACTTAAATGTGAGGTGCTGCTGCCACCATTTTGTAGTGAAAAATCCTCATGGCGGTGAATGACATCACTAAAGTGGTGGAGCAGGAGCAATCTGGCCCTACTTTCCCACACAGAAAACCAAAAACTATCCAGTGCTAAGATTATCACCAGGAAGAATCCTCATAGTGGAACAAATGCAGCGAACCCTAACCAAACCCCACTCTCCCAGCACTGCTCTCCTGGGGTTGCCCCTGTCTCCCAGGAGCTGAGGCCCAGTGTCCAGAAGGACAGGCTGAAAAGGGAACTTCCTCAACTGGGCAGAAGTTTAGCTTCCTATCTGGATGTCTCCTCCAGCCCGGCTCAGGAGTCTGAGTCTAGGTAAATTACCTGAACATCCTTCCAGGTGGTGATAAGACTGACCTCCAAGTCAATCTGAGCTACCTGGTCAGAATCGATCTGTGAAAGAGCCAAAAGGGAGTGTGGGGTTGCTGGGGAAGAAGAAAAAGGGCAGAGCTCAAGCAGAAGGGGATCTGCTTAAGAGGGCTGGAGGCCCAAGGAACTAAGAACCAAGGGGACGAGGATGTTGGGAGTAAGCTCCTGGAGCCTAGGAGGTGGTTTCTGATAAAGAGGGCCATCAGAGGCCTCGGCTGGGGGGCTGCTGGGGTGGGCAGGATACAGAGTGTCTGGGTCCTGCAGGGGTAGGGGAGAGGGGTTGTAGGTCAGGGGTCGGGAAAGCCTTACATCAAAGACAGAGACGTAGCCATCGATGAGCTCCTGCAGCACCCGCACCTCGTGCTCCCCCCGCCCATCTGTCTGGAACACGCTGGGCGCAAACAGCAGGGCCAGGTTCCGCGTGCACATCTGGTTTAGAGCCGCACACTTCTGCACCCTGCAGAGGAGTGCCAGGGGCATGAGGAATGCAGCTTGTGCTCACCCCGTTACATCCATTCATTCAGCAAACACTTACTGACTCTCTACGGTATGCCAGGCCCTGAGCTAAGTGCTTGGGATACAGCAGTGAGTACAACAATACTGGCCTCAAGGAGCTCCCAGTCTAGGGGAGACAGATAGGCATGCATCGTTCTAACTATAGCAGGGGTCAGCAAACTTTTTATGTAAAAGAATACATAGTAAATATTTTAGCCTTGCAGGCCATACAGTCTCTGTCATAATTCCTCAACTCTGTTGTTGAGGCATGAAAGGAGCCATAGAAAATTTATAAATGAATGAGCGTGGCTTTATACTTTATGTACAAATCCTTATTTACAAAAACAGGCAATGGGCTGGATTTGGCCCGTGGGCCTGTAGTTGACCAATCCCTGTAATACAGCATAATCAGGACAACACAGCCAAGGGTTCACCCCAGAGTCACTCAAGGCCTGTCACCCTAACAGACTGGAAGGGTAGATCTGCATCTTATTCATCTTTATATTTCTTAGGTCTAACCCTTTACCTCACATAGAACAATAAAATAATACTGATTGCTAACCATTTCTGAAGGTTTACTACATGCCAGGTGCTGTACTAAGAATTTTACAAGGATTATCTCATTTAACTCTCATAACCTATGATGTAGATACTACTCATTATGTCATCTTCTTTTTAAAAATGAAGAAACTGAGGCTCAGAGAGAACAGATAACTTACCCAAAGTCACAGGTAGAATGATGGGGCCAGATTAAAGCTTAGGTCTGCCTGACCCCCAAATCCATTCTCTGAACCTTTATTCTACAACACCTTCACTTAACAACTGTTAGTGGCACAAATGAATGAGAAAGTACAGGGTCAAATTGAGGTGAGGAAGGGCCAGGAAGGGAGCTCACAGGGCGGTCTGACCATACTGACCGATACAGATGCCCAATGAGGGTGGCCAGTGTACGGCGGTTGACCCTCGGCAGGCAGCCAATCACTTCTTTGTATTTCTCCAAGCGCTGATCCTTCTGGGGCAGCTCTGGGGATGGAACGGAGGAGGGTTGGAGAGAATCCAGGAAGGGACAGTGGAGGCTGGAGTGGAGGGAGAAATTTTTAGAGAAACAAAGCCAGGATGGATGTATCTTTGTCCCTTTCCCACTTCCCCCTGAGCCAAGTCTCCAGATGATCCCCCAGGGTGAGAATGTTGGGGAGAGGGGCTGCCCAATCGTGGATTCTAGTTGAGATCCTGGTTGGGCCTTGGTTCTTAGGGATCTTGGGAGTACCAGCAGCCTCCCTCCAGCGAGGCAGCAACCGTGCAGAGGTCACAGGGTCATCGAGTTCACGAAAGAAGCGTTTTAGTGTGTCGGTGACGTCCTCCACAAAGTGCTCCCCTGGTCGGAGCTTCACTGACCGGGCATCCCGACGGAACTCAGCCAGGAGTCTCAGGCTGCGGGCACGAGCGCCCCCTTTCCGGTATACGCCCTCCAGCCGGAGCCCTGAGAACAGCCAGCCGCCCCTGGTCACCACCGTGCAAAGACCTACCACCACCCACCACAGCCCATCTGTGACCCCCTATATGGAATGTGGCTGTTGGGGGAAAGGGGGTCAGAGAGGAGGAGATCTGTGCCTCCAGGGTCTTGATTCGCAGGACCCTGCTGGAGTCCTCATCCTCAGAGAGTCCTTCCCTGACCTTACTGTCACACAGCATCCCCCATCATGCTATATCTCCTCACCACTTTTATTTTTAAATAGCACTCTCTGAAATCACATTACAGTCAATCTTCATTATACGTGGATTCCATGTTTGCACATTCGCCTACTTGCTAAAATTTATTTGTAACCCAAAATCAATACTTTTGGCATTTTCACTGTCATTTACAAACATGCACAGAGTGGAGAAAAATTTGAGTCCCACCCCACTGTGCATGTTCTCAGCTCAGGTCTCATACTATAAACAAATGTGCTTTCACAGTACACTTAGAGCCACATTTTTCATATTTTTGTACTTTTGGTTGGTGATCTCACTGTTTAAAATGGCCCCCAAGTGTAGTGCTGAAATGCTGTCTAGTGTTCCTAAGCATCAGAAAGCTGTGATGTGCCTTACCGAGAAAATACAAGTTTTACTCAGGCATGAGTTATAGTGCTGTTGGCCTTGAGTTCAGTGTTAGTGAATCAACAATATATATTAAACAAGGTGTCTTTAAGCAGAAAAACACATAAAACAAGGTTATGTATAGATCAGTTGATGAAAATGTAACCAGAGGTTCGCAGGAACCTAACCCTATATTTCCCCTGGGGCAGTGATTCACTGTTCACTAATCGTTTGCAGTAATTTTATGGAATATAACTACTGCAAATAATGAGAACTACCTATATTTGTTTTCTTATTTATTACCCATCTCTTCCACTAGTCTGTGAGCTTCGTAGGACCTTCCCTGTTCACTGCCTTATCCCCAGTGTCTGGCACACGGGAGCAGCTCAGCAGATAGGATGCTGAGTGCACAGTGGTGGTGCAGGGACCTTGGAGGGGAGGGAACACTTTCTCCAGGGCTTTCTCACTGGGCCGCTGACTTAATTCCTCCTTTGAACACAAGGTAGGCTGAGAAGAGGACAGGGGTCTAGTGAGTGGAGAAGTCCCTGAAAGAGGTTATTGCACAGCATGGAGAATGTCATTAGCCACTGACTATCCATTGTCCATAACTGGTAAGCACAACTATTTGTAGGTTCATGGAGGTGCATTTTTTTCCTTTTATAGTCAGCCCTCTGTATCCATGAATTCAACCAAACCGTGGATCAAAAATATTTGAAAAACAAACCAATATAAAATAACAATGTAACAATAAAAATAATACAAATAAAAAATACAGTTGGCCGGGTGCGGTGGCTCACGCCTGTAATCCTAGCACTCTGGGAGGCCGAGGCAGGTGGATCTTCCGAGCTCAGGAGTTCGAGACCAGCCTGAGCAAGAGCGAGACCCCGTCTCTACTAAAAAATAGAAAGAAATTATCTGACCAACTAAAATATATATAGAAAAAATTAGCCGGGCATGGTGGCGCATGCCTGTAGTCCCTGCTACTCGGGAGGCTGAGGCAGTAGGATTGCTTAAGCCCAGGAGTTTGAGGTTGCTGTGAGCTAGGCTGATGCCACGGCACTCACTCTAGCCCGGGCAACAAAGTGAGACTCTGTCTCAAAAAAAAAAAAAAAAAATACAGTATAACAAGTATTTATATAGCATTTACACTGTATTATTATAAGTAAACTAGAGATGATTTAAAGTACACAGGAGGATGTGTATAGGTTATATGCAAATACTACACCATTTTATATAAGGGACTTGAGGATCTGTAGATGTTGGTATCTGTAGGGGTCCTAGAACCAATTCCCCATGGATACTGAGGGATGATGGAAAACCTCCTTAGTTTTCTTGAGTTTTCCTTCTCAAGAGTTCAGCCTTCTAAAGAGGGCTCACAGGGGTGATAGATTCTGTTTGGTCCTTACTTGGGCTGGAGAAAAAACTTACGAAGAATTCTGGGGACCACTTTACAGCTGACCGTTTTTGCCTAGAATACTTCCCACACAGAATAATTCTGCTCAAACCTTCAGGGATTTTGCTGCACAGCTTGGCTCTTGACTCATAGCTGCCCTCCTCTTTGTCACCATGGCTCTATGTCCTCAGCTGCATTTCCAGTGCTGGTCTCACCCTCCATGCCCACGCCTCAGTAACAGCTACTTCTGAACACTTACTACCTGCCAGGCCCTGCGGTCAATGCTTGACACGTATTATCTAACTATCATGACCATCCTGGAAAATGAGGACTGTTAGCTGCACTTTACAGATGAAGGAACTGAGGTTCAGAAAAGCAAAGCAGTTTGCCAAGAATCAAATGGCCAGTTGTTGTCAGGCAACTGTCTCTGGAAGCAATGCTCTTCCAGGTGATTCATCCTCCACCCTGGCTGTGCCTATGCCCTCCACCCCAACAATAGCTCATTATTAGCCAGTGCCCACTCACCATGCTGGGTGACAAAACTGATGCAGGCATCCACGATGATGGGGATGTCACCCCGGCTCATTTGCTGCTCCTGCAGCCCTGTGCCGCCCCCACCAGCCGCCCCTCCAATGGCTGCATTCCATGCTGAGAAGTCCAGCCGGCCCTCCCCCTGCAGATAGAGGGTCCTAAGACCAGAGAGGCCTAAGTCAGAGTCAGCTCCAGAAGGTCCTCTGACAGGCCCAGGAGCACAGGGAGCTGATTTCCCAGAGCCACCAGCAGGGGTCAGCAACACCCAACCCAGATCATGCCTGAACCGGGGAAGCAACTTGGAGGAAGTGAGCAGTGGTCCAGCAGGCAAGGGTGGAAAGTGTGGGCTGAACTCCAGAAAGGGGGAAGGGACAATATTTACCTTCCTGTCTCCACCAGGACCAAATGTTCCTTCTTGTCTGGGGTGTCAGCTGCAGGGACCACACCTGGGAGGAGAATCATCAGACGTTATCATCCTCATCTTCATCACAGTGACTACTAAGTGTTTAAGGTACATAGGTGCCAGGCTAGGAGGCTTACAAACAATGCTCCATTAACTCCCGTGAGTTATGGACTACTATGCCCATTTCACAGGTGATACATTAAAACTCAGAGAGATTATGTATTAATAACTTGCCTCAGATTACTTGCTATAGAATGGCAAAGCTGAGCTCAAACCCAGGTCTCTTGTTTCCAAAGCCCTAAAACATTATTCTACATTGTTCTTGTTTTAGGAGAAAGGAGAGCAGTGAGGGTACCCAGTCCCCTCCCCGAGTCCCCAACCAGGAAGTTACTCCAAATAATAATAACAACAATAACATATAACATTTACTGAGCACTTATAAGATGCCTCCTGCCAGGTTCTATGATGTTTAATATGATTACCTTATTTGAACCTCACTACAGCCCTCTGAGGAAGGTCTTATTACTGTGCCCATCTTAGAGATGGGGAAACTAAGGGACAGAAAGGTTAAGTAACTTGTCAAAGGACACACAGAAAGGAAGTGATGGAGGTAGCATCTAAATCTGGGCAGTTTCCCTTCAGAGCTTGTGCCTAAAGCCACTACATTCTGTGGTTTCTCATAGGGACCCCCAAATAAAAAAGGTCCACTCCCACTCACCCCCATGGCCAGCCTTCTTCCCTGGCCCCACCCCTGCTTACTGATCTCCTGCAGCCTCCGCAGATGCACCATGTCCTCGGGGGCGGGGGGGCCAGGGCCCGGCGCTGGACACAGGAACAGGTGGTCACCACGAAGGAGGCCAAACCCTGACAGCCAGAGACCGGGGGCCAGGGCTGTATGGGAAGGGGACCGCAGCCACAGACGACCGAGCCGCAGCAGCCCAGGGCCCAGCAGCTGGTGACAGCTCAGCGGGGAGAACCACTGCGGAGGCAGGGGAAGATGGGAGAGAGGGGGGCGGGGAAGAGATAAGGGTCGGAAGAGAGAAATGAGAGTGAGAGGGGTAGGGAAAAGCAGAGAAAGACATGAAGAGAAAGCAGAAGGAAAAGAACAATGAAAAGTGATGGGGAGAGAACAAAGGAGGAGACATGAGATGGGTGGAGAAAGACAGGACAGAAATTCAGTTCAATTCAGTTTGCTCCGGCCAACCCAGAGAAGACCCCTGTGTGGCAGCCTTGTGCCTTCACGGGGCAGTGGGGGTAAGAACGAATCCCCATTCTTTACAGCCCAAATGCTGCCGCTGAACAGTGGGGATGCCCTGGGAGAGTCCACCGCCAGCGGCAGGGGAGCGCGTCATGGAGGGAGAGGTGTGTGAGGTGGGCCCTAGAGCAGTGCTTCACCTTTACCTTCACCTAAAGGCCCGGGGGTTTTTCCCTTTCTTTTTTAGAAAGAAAGTTCCAACCTGTCACTAACCAACTACTGCACTTTTGTTAAAAACAATAAAAATGAACTGCTAGAAAATTAAGATGAAAAAACAAAGACATACAAAGCCCTTAATTTTTATAATTAGATTCAACGCATAAAATTACTGTCAAATGACTATGAAAGATTCTGAATGCTTACTCTCCAGTTCTGCGCTTGTCCTGTCACGGACCGTAACAAATGGTCCATGGACCAGGATATGGTGTGACAGTCTTCGCACCACACTTGGGGTAACGCTGCCTTAAAGGAGAGACCAGGCTTTTGGAAAGGGTAGACGATAGCAAGAGGAGACTTAGACCTGGCTGGGAGGGCACGACAGAGCCCTGGAGGGAAATGGAGAGAATGTGTCAGTGCGAGTTGTCGGAGGCCTGGGAGAGCGGGGTCAGAAGCCGGAGGAGTGGGGCGTTTCCTGCGGAGGAGTGCCAGGTGCCACACACAGGACCCGCTGAGGCCAGCAGGCAGCCTCAGACTTTGGAAATGGGAAGCCACTGGTGACCTGCAGGGTAGCAGTTCAGGAGAGAAGGGGAAGACGAGGGCAGCTGCAAGGGGTTGCGGAGGAACCGCAGGCCGCACACAGCTTTCTGAGAAGCTACCAGGAGGGAAAGGAGGGTGCCAGGGTGAAAAGTTGAAGGTAGAGCAGAGCCGAGGGAAACGCCGTGTTAGGCTGAGAGACACTGTCGTCACCGCCATCATCACTGCCATCATTATTGGTTCAACACCCACGTATCGAGGGCTTGCTGTGTGTGGGCCTCACATGTCACGGAGTCCTCAGCCCTAGGGGGCAAGAGTCTTTTACGCCCACTCTACAGATGCGGAAAAGCTCACAAGGCTGAGAGTTCTGGGACTCACATCCCGGGAGGTTCGACTCCAGGGTGTGAACTTTTAATTGCAGGAATGGGAAACAGGAAGGAGATACTGGCTTGTCTGGGAGTGGAGAAGCTGGGACATGGGAAGATAGCTGTGCCTCGGGGCCTGCTGGAGAGCTGGGGGACAGAGGGAGGGTCGAAGGGGTCCGAGGCAGCTTCTCTGTGGGGAAGAGGCCTCGGCACAGTGGGGTTTGAGGCATGGGCCTTGGAGACAGAGGCCTGATTTTCAGGCCTGTGCTCTGCTGCCTCCTAGCTCTGTGACCCTGACCAAGTGACTTCATAATCTCTGAGACTTAGTTTCCTTATGTGCAAAATAGTAATAATCCTTACCTGAGGGGTGCTGTGAAAATTAAGTGAGATATTGAGTGGGCAGTGCTTAACACAGGGCCTGGCACAGAATAAGCGTCAGTCACCCTTAGCTGTTAGTGCAAGTGCTGGCAGTGGCTGCAGGAACAGGAGAGGACAGGATGGCGGCGGGTGGGGCCCGGGAAGCCCCTGCTGCTGTGGAGGGGTCTCGCTCTCTCACCTTGCCCATGGCACTGGTCCAGGCCTCCAGGCTGTCAGCTCCCTCTGTGCTAAAGTGCTGGATCCTCCCCCCGGTGAGGATGAGCTCGAAGGAAAAGGGGAACCTGGAGAGAAGATGAGGTCAGCAGGGAGAATGGCGGCCATCGAGGGGCAGTTGGGGTGGGGACAGGGGAGAGAAAAGGGGACACTCAGAACGGGATGCTGTTACCTGTCGAGGTCACCTGGGTCAGTGGGTGGGGGGCTCACACCCAGACATACAACGTCCTGGGGCTGTATGAGGCTCAGGGGTTCAGGGCTGTTTTCCGACGCAAACATTTCTAGAGCCGCTCCCAGCACACACCACAGGCGGGGGGGAGCTAAGGCAGAGAGAGGTGGTCAGGGGGCAGCAGACCTCTGCCCCTACTGTCATAGCTCCTGTGGACAGACATCTATTCTATGCCAAGCCCTTGCCTGTATATGATCCCACGGAATCGTCACAATAACCCTATGAGGTGAATATTATATCAAGTCTTGTTTTGCAGATGGGGAAACTGAGGCTCAGAGTTTGAGTAGCTTGCCCATGTCACATACGTAGGAAGTAGCAGAGCTGGGGTTTGATCCAGACAGGGTGGCTTCAGAGCAGAGGTTCTTAACTATCACCCAGTGTTGCCACCTGGCAAGGTATCTCTCCCCCCCAGCACCCCAGCCCTAGGGCATGGCCCCACTTTCCCCTTCCAGCCCTTTCCTCCCTGGCCCTCTGCGGTGCACTCACACCCACCCCACTTTCTGCCCCTGTGTGCTCCCCTCCCCGGCGCCCCCTCACCATCCCGGCCCCTGCGAGGGGGTGGGGGTCCAGCTTTGCTGCTGACGGAGCCACAGTACAGGAAGCCGCTGTAAGTGGCAGGCACCACCACCTCGTTGTACACACCCGGGCAGGGGTCTGCAAGGGGAAGGAGAAGTAATCACGCCAGGCCTGACCCTCTCTGGGGAAGGGGCTGAATGGAAGACAGTAGGCCCCACCTCCACTGGCAGCATGGCCAGGTACAGCCCAGTGGGACTGGATCCCTCACTGCTCAGACTGGAAAAGAGAATGGCAGGGGGTGACAAGACAGGGAGGCCTCTAGCCCAGTCCCTGCCCCCTGCCTCTCCCAACCAGCCAGCCAACCCGGCAGTTAGCTCTGGGTGGGCACCCCAGAGCATGGGCCATCCTGTGAGCATCTCAGCCCCTGTGGCCTGACCCCTGGACAGCAGCATCATTAAGCTGATCTCTTCTTTGAGAGACCAGACTGTCCCCAGGGAGATGAGACCTGACCCATGGGTTGGGCCTGTCAGGGGTGGACCAGCACTAGCCCCTGCAACATCCAGCCCCACCGCAGGCCATGACCATCATCAGTGATCTCATGACATCAGGAAATACGCCCTGGATCTGAGGGGCTGGGAAACTGCCTAGGCTGGGCCGTTGTGATGGACCAGATGACAGGATAATCGGGGGCCCCTGGAAGAACCAAATCACAGGTTGGGGCTGAGAAGACAGAAGAGAGTGGGAACACTTGGGGGGATGACCTGGGGGTAGGAGGCCAGGGAAGCTGCCGTCGAGGGCTGCGTGGGACCAGGGCTCCTCGCCCTCGGAGGCCTCGACACAGAGGAGCTGGGCCATGTTCTTCAACAGGTTGGGTCCTGCCACAGCTGCACACAGTGCCTGCAGGGAGGGAAGGGCCTCTGTCAGCCCCAAACCCAGACTGAGAGCCCTGGGGACAACCCTCTGATCACCAAAACAGCCCCTACCACCCAAGTCTAGGCATTCCAAGTCAGAGATTGCCCCCGCCTCCAATCAGCCCCAACCTGTCCCTCCTACCTGGAGAAGCTGGCTATGATCTGGATACTGAGGGTGGGGCTTCCGGAAGAGACCCAACCGGTACTTTCGGGAGATGAACTCTCCCCGGGGACCAGGGGTGGAATCTGGATGCAGCCCCTCCCCTGGGGGCAGCGCCCCTGCCCAGAAGCGGTTAGCTCGGTCATTTCCCAGGACAATGAACAACTGTAGGATGACAAGAGGCAAAGGCAAGTGACAGGAACTCAAGGACCCTGTCCCCAAGCTGGGCCCAAGGCCTGCCTTGGATGCTCTCTTCCTCCCCTCCCACCCTCTCCCTCTTCAGAGCCTCACCTGTACTATCTCATTACTCCAGACACTGGTGTCCAGCTTCAGACTCTGCACCTTGGAGATCCCGGAACCCAGGGCCCGGTGCTGCCCTGTTAAGGTGTAAGCGGCATGTGGCATGGCCCCAGCCCCCATCCCGCTCCCCATCTGGGCTTGAGACCCAGCCCTCACCTGCACACTGCTTGCAGATGACCACCCCCAGGTTGACAGCAGCCCAGTCTGGGCGGGAGGCCCCACAGTCCGCACAGTGCCGGTTCGCCCGATTGGACCAGATCTTCTCAGCCACCTCGTAGTCAGACAGGGTCTCGGTTACTGCTTCCTGCAGAGCGGCCGCCCAGCTCTGCCGAGCCCCCCCAGACTCGGCTGTGAAGCTGAGGGGTGGACAGCCAGTCCGTGGGCATGGACCTCCCCCCGTGTCCCATCCCACCAACCATGCCTGCAGGAGCCACCACAGGCCACATCTGGGCCAGCTCAGACCCTCCTCGCATCTTGATCCTGCTCGCCGGACTCCCATTAGTGCGAGACCACTGACATCCTACTGAGGAGGCTTCCAGCCCTCCGCACCCTTAGGCCTCCCCCAAAAGTCCCACAGGCTTGCCTCCCACCAGCCCGGGCCCCACCTGAAGCAGCGATGGGGTGTGAGCAGGTCGAAGCTTCGACTCTTGGTCTCCCGGACACTACAGCCTTGCAGTTCGATGAAGCAGATGCCAATGCCCAGAGAGAAGGCCTGGGGGCAGGGGGCCATGAGGCGCCAGCATGGACTAGACCAGGCCCCTCAGCCCCAGCCGGGCCGCCTCACCTGCTCGCTCTTGTACAGTGCCAGCTCTCCGGGGCTCAAGGCAGCAAACACCTTGGCCTTGTGTCCTCGCAGCTCCAGCATACCCGTGCGGAGGGGTCGGGGTGGATGGGGGGGCCGCGGGTGGCCCAGGAGGCGCTGCTCCTTCAGGCAGGATTGCAGAGTGGAGCACCACGTGTCCCGCTGGGCTGGTGGGGGACAAGGAAGCAGGTCAGTGGGCTGTGTGCTCACACAGCCTGCCTCCCTCCTGCCCTGACCCAGGGGCCCTGGCCCTCACCCTCGCTCTCTGTGCGGAACACGAACACCCTCTGGCCAGTGATGACCTGGAACTTGTTGTCCTTGCTGCCACGGGTCATCTCAATGGCAGTCAAAGGGATCACACCCTTGGGGAAGGGGTCCTGGAGAGAGAGCTCAGTGACCCATGGGGAGAGGAACTGAGTCATGTGTGCTGAGCACCAGCTTTTATGAGCTCAGCACTCAATCCACAAGCGGTGGGTACAGCTGCTAAGCCAGCTCCTTTAAATGTTGACATCAGTCATGTGGTGCCCACCCCCCACCTGGGGTTTTTTTCCTTCCAAAACTGAGCATCCCCCAGCCCACCTTCTCCCTCTCCCTAGTCTCCACGGAGCATCTGATTGTCCCCCACCTTGTCACTGCCAAAGTACATCAGACTCCTCCCGTTGAACTGCACAAAGCGTCTCTGGAAGACATAGTTTCTGAGGAAGGAAGCGGCCAAGGTCAGTGTTGGGGTTGCATGGGGTTGGGGGATCATAGGGTCTGGGAGCACTTGGGATCTGCCCCACCCCCACCTCCCAGCCTCCCTCCTCTCCCTTCCCTTCCCAGCAGCCCACCCCTGAGGGGAGAGCTTGTCTAGCCAGCCACTGAGCAGGGGCATGGGGCGGTCTGCCGTGGAAGAGAAGCTGGCATAGGGTGAAATGAGGTCATCACTGGTCTCCTCTGTGTCCAGGGTGGGTAGTGAGAAGGTAGAGTCCCCAGGTAGCTCGAGGCTGGCATAGCCAGTGTCCTCCCGTGCCTCTGGATCCTGCCTGCTGAGCCTTGTGGGGGCCAAGACAGGGAGGGACACACATTAGACACAGTACCCTGCACCCCCTCTTTGTAATTCCTCCATCCCCACCCACAGCACCTCATAGAATGCCGGGCAGGTATGGGATCTGCTTTTCCAACAGCGGAATAGGGAGGTCGGGAACCCAAAAGATTAGCATGGAGCTTCTTCCCTGAACATACTTGGAATGTTTATAAGGAAAATTTCAGTCTGTCTCCTCTGCCATTAATATTACTTGGGTGGAAAAGTTGGGGAAGGGCTGTGTAGATGGCTCCCTGCAATGCTGCCCATAGCTAATTGATATATCTTATTGGATCTTCCTCTAAAAAGTTCTTGACTTTCTTTCCCTGGGCCAAGTTCCCATCAGCTCTCAGCAGGGTGATGTGAATTGCCTAACTGGTCACCTGCTTTGTCTCTTGCCCTCCCTCCCACAATCCATTCTCCCATAGCCGCTGGAGTGCTCTTCTAAAACTACAAACAAGACCATTTCACTCTCCTGCATGAAACCCTTGAATAATGTCCCATTTTTTGCACTTAGGCTAATCCCATAATCCTTACCATGGGCTGCAAGGACTTGTACAATGAGACTCAGAGCTACTCCCCTGGACACTCTTTTTTTTTTTTTTTTTTTTTTTTTTTTTGAGACAGAGTCTCACTTTGTTACCCGGGCTAGAGTGAGTGCCGTGGCATCAGCCTAGCTCACAGCAACCTCAAACTCCTGGGCTTAAGCGATCCTACTGCCTCAGCCTCCCGAGTAGCTGGTACTACAGGCATGAGCCACCATGCCCGGCTAATTTTTTTTTGTATATATATTGTTAGTTGGCCAGATAATTTCTTTCTATTTTTAGTAGAGACGGGGTCTCACTCTTGCTCAGGCTGGTCTCGAACTCCTGACCTCGAGCGATCCACCCGCCTCGGCCTCCCAGAGCTAGGATTACAGGCGTGAGCCACCGCGCCCGGCCCCCTGGACACTCTTGTGTCACCCTGACGCTTGCTTACACCACAGTCCAGCTACATTCTCCTCCTTTCAGAGCCGTAGCACGTGCTGCTCCTTCTGCCTAGAACATGCTTCCTTCCACTCTTCCCCGGGCTGTCAGGTCTTGGCTTGTGTCATCAAAGGCCTTCCTTAACCACCCTAAGTAGATTCCTCTATTGTTCCCTATCACTTTCCAGTGGTTCTCAGCCTCAGCAACACAAAAGCACTTGGGAAACTTTAAAAAATACCACCAGTACCTGGGCTCCACACCAGACACTTAAATTTGAATCTCCGGGAGTGGAGCCCAGGCACCTGTAGTTTTAAAAGTTCCCCAGGCTACGGTACAGCTAAGGTTGAGAACCACTACTCTATCCTATTTGCTCCCCACTTCACCAAGAAATTGAAGCAATCAGGTAAGAACCCCCACAGACTCCCAGCGCCACATCTACCCAATTTCACGCACATATTCTGCCTTCCTCCTGTGACTATAATAAACACCCCTGTCTAAAGCCAGACCCTCCTCTGTGCACTTAATCCTATTCCTCTCACCTACACAAAGACATTGCTCCAGATTTCTCCCCTTTCTCTCCCCTATATAGCTAATTATCTCTCGCTACTAGATTATTCCTGCTCAACTACAAACCTATGTAACATTCCATCTTATTAAAAAAGAAAAAACAACTTTTGTCTAGACTATACTTCCACTATCAACAATCATTCCAACTCTGCTGTTTGCAGAAAAACTCCTCAAAGACACTGTCTATACATTTCTAACTCCTCTCCTTCCATTCTCTCTTAAACCCACTCTGATCAGGCTTTCACCCCCAACCCTCTGCCGCTGCACTTGTCAAGGTCCCCAGTGACCTCCACCTTGCCAATCCAGGGGTCAATTCTCAGTCCCATCTTAGCAGCAGACCTCTCAGCAGCACATGACACAGTTGGCCTCTCCCTCCTCCTCACACACTTTCTTCACTTGGCTCCTGTGATACCACATTCTCCTGGTCCTCTTCCTACTTCATTAGCCATGTTTTTCCATCTGTTTATGCTGATTCTTCCTGTTCTCCCAAATCTCTTGATACGGAAGCGCACCAGGGCTCTGATCTCGGTCCTCTTGATCTACACTCACAGCTGTATACACCCATCTAAATGCTGACAACTCCCAAATTCAGACCTCCAGCTCAGACCTCTCATCCAAACTCTAGATAAGGCTGCTCATTACCTCTTCCCAGATGTATAACATACACCTGAAATTCAACATGGCCGGGTGCGATGGCTCACACCTGTAATCCTAGCACCCTGGGGGGGCGAGGC
Organism: Lemur catta; assembly: GCF_020740605.2. Classification (NCBI taxonomy): domain Eukaryota; kingdom Metazoa; phylum Chordata; class Mammalia; order Primates; family Lemuridae; genus Lemur; species Lemur catta. Next base: position 7,444,865 of record NC_059132.1, read on the forward strand.
AGGAAGATCACTTGAGGTCAGGAGTTCAAGACCAGCCTGAGCAAGAGTGAGCCCCACCCTCCACCCCCCACCCCCATCTCCACTAAAAATAGAAAAATTAGCCGGGTGTGGTTGTGCATGCCTATGGTCCCAGCTACTCAGAAGGCTGAGGCAGGAGGATCGTTGGAGCCCAGGAGTTTAAGGTTGCAGTGAGCTATGATGACACCACTGCACTATGGCCAGTGTGATAGAGTGAGACCCTTCTTAAAACAAAAAAAAATTTAACATGTCCAGAGCTGAACTCAGTCTTCCCCATCTCAGACCACAGCAACTCCTTAAGCTTTCGGTTGCTCAGAACAATGCTGTCCAACAGAAGTCAATGCGGAACACATATGTAATTTTAAATTTTCTAGTAGTCACATTAAAAAAAGTTAAAAGAAACCAGTAAAATTAATTCTAATAATATATTTTATTTAACTCAGTATATCCAAAACATTTACATTCTGGTATGTAAACCATATAAAAATTACTAAGACAATTTATATCTATATCTGTGACATTCATCCAGCATTGCTTTTTACATGCTACGTCTTTGAAATCTACTAGATGTTTTACATCTATACCTACTAACCACATGGCATATGCTCAGTAGTTACATGTGGCCAATGACTACCATACTGGACAGCACAGATTCAGACTGAAAGCCCTCAAAGTCTTCCTGGACTGCTCTTTTCCTCTCACACCCCAAGTTAATTTGACAGTTTGCCTTCAAAATATAGCCACTTCTCATGTCCACCACCATCACTGTACTCTGAGATCGCTCAGCTCGATTGCAGCAGTGATCTCCCAATTGGTCTCTCTGCTTCTGCTCTTGCTCCTACAGACCGTTTCTGACACAGCAACCAGAAGAATCCTTCTATAAGTCAAGCCCTCGCCAATGGCTTCCCATTTCACTTAGAGTAAAAGTGAAAGTCCCTGCAAGGTCCTACCCGACCTGGCCCCTTTCACCTCTCTGACCTCACCTCCTACCACTCCTCCCACCCCGGCCCATCTGCCCCAGCCAAGCCACCGGCCTCCTCACTATTCCTGGATCCCCCCTGGGCACAAGCCCTCCTTGAAGGCCTCTATTCTGGCCCTGCCTGAGACACTCTTCCCCCAGACATCTTTATGGCTAACTCCCTTTCCTCCTTCAAGTTTTTGATCAAATGTCATCTTCTTAATGCTCCAATGACTCTTAATGAAAACTGCAGCCACCCCATATTGCTCTCCCAGCCCTCTTACCCTGCTCTGTTTTTCTCATGGCATTTAATACCTTTTAACATGCTATAATGTATAACTTATTATGTTTATTGTTACCTATCTCCCCAGGAGGGCAGGGATTTCTATGTGCACTGATCTATCCCAAGCATCTATATCTGGCATGTGATAGCTGCTCAATAAATATTTGTTGAAAGAAAGAATGAAAAGCATATCTCCCAGTGTTTCATTATATATCCATTATTCTGTCTACTTGTTTTATTTCCTGTCCATCCCACTGAGTCACAGCTGCCTGAGGGTGGCACCGGGCTGTTGTAGTTCCCTCTTCTTCCCATCACCACCCTACTGAGTACTCACGCACCTGTGTTCAGCCCTGTCCTGACAGGCACTTCTGCCCTCTTTTCTGTCAGGGGCCCCTGGGCCCCCCACAGGCTGGACACCATAGTACAGGCAACCAGGATCCATGATGTGCACTGGCAGGACGAGGAGAGGCAGAGGGAAGAGATCAGGAAGGAGTGTCTGAGGTCCTGAGGGCACTGTCCCTCTCCCTCCTAACAATGAGCCCACCTACCTGTGCCTGTTGTAGGCCTGAGGGCAGGGGTGGGGACAGCTGTCTGCAAGTTGTCTGGGGCCCTGTGAAGAAAGGTCTCTTGGTTACTAAGAGAGAAGGATAAGCCGGCTCCCCTGTACCTGTTCCCCCTCCCCCAGTATCAGACCCCTGGAGAGCCAACCCCACTCACATGTCCTGGGCTGTGGGTGCCCCGCCTCTTAAGTCCAGGCCGAAGTAGATGGCATTGGGCATCATCTCCACAGTATTTGGGGTTGAAGGCTGCTCAGGGGAAGAGGTGGGGACAGGAGGGGACCGTGGACTGGACTCTGAGCTCAGCCCAGCCCTCTGGGTGGTGGCAGGGCTGCTGAGCCCACCAAACACCGTCCTGGGCTTGGGCACGGGCTTGGTGGGCTGGGCTTGGGGTGCTAGGCTGGGGGATGGCTCCATGACACTGTTCAATTTGGGATCCAGGGAGCCCTCTGCAGTGCCTGTCTGCAGCAGGCGCAGAATGCGTTTCCGGTGCCCTGTGGCACTGATGCCCAACTGCCTCAGCTCCTCGTGGCCCAGACCCTGGGCTGCACCCGCTGTAGCCAGGCCGTGCCGCCGGAACGTGTCTGCATACTGCTCCAGGTGCACCGTAGCCAGCCACACAGCGATGTCCAGGTCCTGAGGAGCAGCCATGGGGGCTCAAGCCATTGCTGGGGGGAGGGGCAGGGTGAAGGGAGGGCTCAGGCTTTGCTTCCCCCTCCCTGCCCCAAAGTCTGAGGCCTGGAAAGGGGGACCAGCCTCCAGTCTTCCTCCAAAGAAAAATGGCCAAAAGCCTGTGATGGCGGGGTGGGGAGGAACCATCCCAGAACATCAGAAAAGGCTCTCATCACAGGAGGGTCCCTTCATTTGCAGTTGAGAAAATGAGGCCCAGAGAGGGGAAGGGTCTTGCCCCAGGCTCACAGCAAATTGTGCTAGGGTTGGCCTCCAAGATCCTGCCCACCCTGGGTCTGGGTCAAAGCTCTGCCCCTGCCTTAGTGCACACCCAAGTGAGTAAGTACGGGACCAGATGCTGGGACTAGATGCTGGAACCCTGCGGGTGAGGTAGGAGCGCAGGAGGAGGGGCCAACGGTTGGCCAGGTCCAGCCTGGGCATGAGGCAGGGAGAGGGGCAGGCTAGGTGGGAGGGAGATGCAGACCCCATTCCCACTGGTTTCCAGGGCTGAGGCGCGGGCTTGCTATCCCAATCCTGCCTGCTCCCAGTTCCTCCTCCCCTTCCACCTATTGTCTCTGCTCAGACTTCCTTCCTGTCCCTTCAGCCCTGGCCGCCCCCACATCCTGCCTGCCTTGGTCAGGCTGCCCAGAGAGCCCTAACCACCCCCAGCGTGTGGGATCCTGGCCCTGGGTAGAGGCCGCTTGGGAATAGGATGGGCCGAGAGACATGAGGGGCCGCAGGCCAGGGTTACTCCAGGGTCTTCTCCACTCTCCACTCACCCGCAGCATGTTCACACGGGCGCGAGCGCACACCCTGGAGGGACTGAGCAGTGTGAAATGACATCCTCCACCTCTGCTTTCTCCAAGCCTTCCTTTTCTGAGCCTGCCTTTCCCCTGCCCATTCCCTTGGGCTCAGGCCTCCGTGTTCTGTCCCATTTGGCCACCCTGTCCCTGACGCTGGTCTATTCCCTGGACCTATCTCTGATTCTGCCTCCCCTGAGTTTTATCTCGGCCCTGTCCCTATCCCTGCCCCACTCCATCTCTACCTCTAAATCCATCTTTGTCCCTTCCCTTGTCCCACCCTGTTTTGCTCTGTCATTAGCCTGTCCTTGCCTCAGTCTCCAATTCTATTATAACTAGGTCTTAAGTGGTCTGTGTGTCTCTGGCCACCTCTGACCCTGAGCGTCTGTCTCTCCGCATCTGCCTGCACAGCTTTCTCCGCGTTGCTCTTGTCTTCGGTCCCTGACCAGGACTCCCTCTCCGTCCCAGCATCAGTTTCTGGCCTCCCTCTACCTCTCTCCGGCCGAGCCCCATCCCTAAGCCAGGACCCGGGTGCTGAGCCTCGGGGCCTGACTCAGGGCCGGTTTCCCGGTGACTCAGGCCCGGCTCGAGGGCACGGGACTGGGAGCCAGGAGGTGCTCGCCACCGGACAGGAGCGGTGGGGGCGGGCCGGGCTGTGGCGGGCAGCTCGGACCGCGACTTGGGAGGGGCGAGGAGGGAGGGGGCAGAGGCCGGGCAGCTGGAGGGAGGGGCAGGTCGCGGCGGGGAGGGGGCGGAGGAGGGCGCCGGAGTGGAGGGGGCCCCGGGAGCCCACGGAGGCCCACGAGGAGGTGATGGGGAGGAGTCTGGGAAGCAGGGGCCCGGGGGCGCGGGGGTCCTCACCTCACGGCGCGGTGGCCGTCCGCTCCCCGGTGCCCGCCGCGCTGTCTGAAGCTCCGGGCCGGAGGCGCCGGCCCCGCCTCCCCGCAGCCCTCCCACGACGGGGCCGGCCCCGCCCCGCGCCCCGCTCCCTGCGCGGGGCCCCGGCCACGCCTTGTGCAAGCGCTGACCTTCAAAGGGTTTGGCCTCCTTACCCAACCGCCACGCTTATCTCGGGGTCTGCCCCGCTCTGCCCTCTCGCAGGCCGAGAGCGGGACCGGGACACAGTTGGGGGCCGACACAGCTTTAGGGAGAGGGACGGAGAGGCAGAGAACAGGACGCAGATTGGGACAGAGGTAGAAACTGCCACAGCGACAGGGCTGGGGAGGATGGCTTTGCATCCCCTCTAGTCCTGCCACGGGGGAGGAGAAGGCGGGGGGCTAAGCCCCCAGGGCACCTCTCTCACTCAGCAGGTGGCTGGACCCTGGCACTCACTTTAATGGGGAAGGAAACTGGACATCCAGAAGTCGTGGATCGCCACAGCCTTCCAAGCTGCAGAGCCCCTCTCTGGGGCCAAGCGATCTGGCCTGGAGAGGAGTCCCCCCTCGGCTTCTCCCTCCCCCAAGGGCCCGGCCTAAGCCGCTTCAGAGGGATGAAGATCCCTCCTTTCAAACTAAGGTTTGGGGCCGCCTTTTGAGGGATAAGGCTGGCGCCCTGCAAGCACAGTGACCAAGCAAGCGGCGTTTTCATTCTTGGGAGAAGCCCCTTCTCCCCACTCTCCCACCCTAAAATTACAGGGCAGGGGGCGGCTAAGGAGAAATGGCTCCTCTCTCCTCCCGCTTGGTGCTGCTGACCCCGTTCCTGGAGCTTGTCCCCCAGAGCCTGAGCACTTCCCCCAGAGCAGGGCCAGTGCTAGCCGTGTGTGGTGTTGGGGGTGGAGGGGCGCTGGCCAGCTGTGTTTTCCTGTTTGTGTGAGAGGAAGTTGGCTGTGAGTCAGCAGACACAGGAACCATCAGTAGGGAGGGGAAGACCCCTGCCTCAGGGGAAGATGAGGGGTGTGTGGGGAAGTGGTCCCCACCTCTTCCAGCTGCCCCAGCTAGGAGAGGGACTGTCATCTTCAGCCTCCTGGAGCCCCACTTTCCCAGGGCCTTCCCTTTGAGACAGAGAGTGATAATAGTAATAATTAATAATTAAAATGGCCATAATAATGGCCACCGATTATTGAGAGCTGACCTGTCCTAGGCCCTATGCAAACATTGCTTTGCAGGCTTCAATTAATCCTCACAAATACCCCTATAAATAGGGAATTTTATCACCTCTATTTTACAGATAAGGAGGCAGGGAGCATTAAATAACTTGCTCAAGGCACTGCAGCTAGAAATAGCCAACTCTCCAAGCCTACATCTTAATTACCGAGCTCACCTACAGCCCTGGACTGGACTCCTATAACCGGGTCCTTTTTTGTGGATGGGTAACTGTGATGGCCCAGACAAAGCTCCCCACAGTTGTAGTTGTGGACCTTCAACTGCAAGAAGTGAAATTAACCAAGGGCCCCAGCTGCTTCTGTCTGAAACCCCTCAGCTCCAGCTCTAAGGCCAGCTTCCCACTGGGCTGCTCCCAGCCAGCACAGAGCTCAGCAGAGATTCTAAGGCAAACCCATTCCTGGGAGACAGGGGACTCCTCTGACAGCTGACTTTGGTTCAAGAATTTCCCGATGGCCTTGCTGCACTTTCCTTTGCCTGCATGGCAGTCTAGGATGCTTCCTCCCAACCTTTGTTCCTTCCTCTCTCTTTCACAGCTCTTCCAGCCCCAGGCTCCCTGCCTCTCACACAGGCCTTTCCCCTAATCAAATCCTTGCACGTTCCATCTTGCCTTGGCAGCTTCTTCTTAGAGGACTTAGATTAACCCAGCAAGAGAGGGGGTAGGAAAAGATAGTGCAGGGCGCAGGGAGCTTGCAGGAATGCGTCCTGGGGGTCCTGGTCAGGGGTTAAGTGCGGGAGTTCTGAACATTTTTTTGTTCTCTTTTGACAGTCTGGTAAAATATTATGGCCCTATCTCAGAATAATGTTTTACAATGCATAAAATAAAATATATGGGATTACAAAGGAAACCAATTATATTCCAATACAGTTATAAAGCTATTTTTAATGTGATATAGTAGTATATGTGCTTCTTTATTAATGCCTTAAATAAGATCTAGTGGTAGGGTTGATACCTCCCATAATTTTGAAGCAGTGGTGAGCATAAATGATATTTCAAAAGATCTACAATACTTTAATAGGATATGAAAATATATGTGATCTCTATTGGTGACGAAGCCGTAGTTATGGCTAATCTGACTGGTTTGTTGCTGTCATAACTGAAGGAAATGTTAAATTTCAGCTAGAGTTCAGTGAAAATGCTATTTTTTCCCATCCAGGTTTATTGACTCCAAGATATGGGCACCAGAGCTAGAGGATCAGGGCAGAGCCAGAGAGGGGGGGACCCTGCTTCCTCCCCCCGACCCCACTCCTTTCTCTGGGTGGAGGCTTCTGGCCCTTGGATTGTACCTTACTTCTCTCTTTCTCCCTGGCTCTCCTTCTCAGTTTCTTTTCTATCTCTAGCTCTATTTCTCTGTCTCTTTTCTGTCTCTTTTTTTCTTTTTCTCTCTTCTTCTGAGTGTATTTCTTCGGTCTGTCTTCACTCTGACTCTCTTTGTGGTTTCCTCTGTGTGTCTGTCTCTCTTTCTGCCTCCGTGTCTATGTCTGTATCTTCGTGATCTGTCACTGAGGGGATAGGGCGGACTCAAGGGGACCCTGTAGCCTGGGCACAGGGGGGCAAAGAGAACCCTTTGAGTCTAGTCACTGGGAGATACAAGAGGGGATGTCCCTGTGCCTCAGGCTCTGGCCTGGGAGGCAGAGGTCTTTTCTTCCCCATTCTCAGTCTTCGAAGCTAAGGGCAGAAACGGGCCAAGACAGAAGTAAGTGAGAAGGAAAGCAGGGGATAGAGCATCCCAGGCTCCAGAAGACAATGGCTAAAGACTTTGTGATCCTTAACGTGTGTACAGTGCGATCTTTCCCCAAAATCCTCTCTGTGGAGCTGTAGTCTAGGGGCCCAGGTGTCAGGGGTTTCCTCTGCCCCCTCCATGCCTCAGGGAGAGCACTGACCAGGCATAGGGACGCACGTGCCCGGCACAGAGTAAGTCTGTAGCAGGTGTCAGCCCTGGCCCCTGGAAGGTGGGCAAGAGGAAGGTCCGTGGGCTCAAGGAAGGGGAGCCTGGATTTCTGGGGCTTGATCTGTGAATACTCAAGAATAGGGTAGAGGGCCAGGTCAACTGTTCCTTGCAGGGGTGTATGCCTCCTAGATGACTTGGGTGGGAGAGGGCTGTCGGTCTGAGAAATTGGAGGAGAGTGGTCACAGAGTATCCTGAAAGAGCTGAGGCACCCTCGGATGAGAGGTGGGGGGAATAGTGGTGTGGGAGGTGAACCCAGTCACAGGAATAAGAGTGAGACTGGGGGGTGGTAGCTAGTGTCCCTTGGAGGGGCTTCTTCCCTACGAGGCTATCGTGGGTCCCTGCTCCCTAGTCAGACCTCTCTCATTCCCACTGTCCAAAGAATCTGCTTACAGCAAGATCAGCAATGCTAGGCTGGGCGAGGGAACACACTTTACTCCAGAGACAGCTGGTAATTTAAGCTGAGCTGCCTTTTCTTTCGGGGGTACCTTCTGTGGCTACCTTGGCGTCTAGTGGACAAAGGGTACTAGGAAGAGGCTCTTTCCAAACCTTAATGCTGGAACCCCACAGACGCCGCTCCCCCTGGCTAGGGAGACTGCATGACCGACCAGCAGCATCTGAGGTAACCCAAATATAAGCTGCAGGGCTCACATGGCCCAGTGTACGCATGGAGTCATGGTTTAAAAATAAGGTACAGTCCAGAAACCAAAAAGAATGAACAGGTTCTCCAGTGCTTCATCTCTCAAAAGACCTTGTAACCTGTAGCAACATTTCTATGTTGCCCACAAACCTCAGTTGTCTGGGACTTCTCACTCGTCAATGCCTCATCTCCCCAAAGTTCTTCCCATAGCCAGCCCAGTTTTTCTCTTCCCCGTGCTCCTCAGTGTGCAGTTCGATTTAGCCTCTCTGGCATTGTGCAGGGATGGAGGAGTAGGAAGAAACACGACATTGGTAAATCTTAAATCTTAACCCTAACACGTGGAACAAAAGGGACACTAGAGAGCAGAGGAGGGGGCAGAACCAAGCAATGGGGAGATGTGGAAGGGAACTCTCCAACACCTCCTTCCAGGTCTCTCTTTGCTCCTGGCCCAAACAATACACCGCTAAGCCATAATCACCTTGGAAGCCACTTTGTTTACCAAAAGGGGATGGTATGTAGTAAGTAAGAACAAAGTCTCCAAAGTAAAACCCTGACACCCTACAAGCTGTGTGACCTGATCAGGTTACTAATCATGCCTCAGTTTCCTTTTCTGCAAGATAGAGATTATAATAGTGCCTAGAGTTGTCGCAAAGATTAATCCATGGAAATATATGGGCAATATGTGGAAAGGGCCTGACACACAGTAAGTGCTCAAAAAGTGTCTCCCGTTCCTTGTTACTATTGTTACCAGTTACTTCCACGGTAACTCTGGAATACATCTGGCTTGGCTACTTCCCCATCACCCTGGCATATCCCATTACCCTTTTTAATCAATTAGCCTGTGGCATCCTATTGCCAAATTAGACCACATTGTACCCCTTGTCCTCGGTTGTCATCTGGTCAGTTCCACCACTTTTCTTACTCAACTTCCTGTCACCCCTGCAAGTCCCGATCACCTCCATTATCTCTGTGTCCTCCAGGTCTCACCCCTTCCCCTGCCGTCACCCTCTGGGGGTGGAGGACACAGCCATAGCCCACATTTGGTCGTGATGAGATGGGACGAGGGGGGCGGGGAGTGGGCTGCAGGATCATGCTTCTTACAGGAAGGAGCATTCCCATGCAATCATCTCAGTTATTTTTCATATTTTTATTGAGCATCTCTTCTGGACCAACCACCTCTCGAGGGTTTAGAGACACAACAATGTGTACAACAGACTATGGGGGAGCATGATCTGCTAGGGAAGTGAGGCATTTATCAAAGAACCTCCAAATAAATGTGTAATTACAAACCAAGATGAGTCTTCTGAGGGGAAGCACTGTAAGAACATCTAGTAGAGGCTGCTGACCTGGCCTGGGGGTCTGGGAGGCTTCTCCCTGGAGCTCTGCTTGAACTGAGATCAGAAAGACGGGTAGCAGTTAAGTGGGGGTGAGTGGGAGTGTTTTAGGCAGAAGAATCACAAGTGCAAAGGCCCTGAGGTAGCAGCAAGTAAGAGAGACAGAGCAAAGAGCTGGGGAGCTCCGATCCAGCTGAGACTGAAGGAATCTCAAGGGCCAGGCCATGCAGGCCCTTGTAAATCTTGATTGGGATTTGGTCTCCAGTCCAAGAGCCATGGGGAGCCAGGGAAGAGTTTAAGCATGGGGTGATAGATTCAGACTTGAATTTTAGGAAGATGGCTGCATGGAGACTGGCTAGGATCAGCAAAGTTCTCCCCACCCCCAATTCCTCTGGCCTGAGGGCTGTGTCATTTCCCCAAAACTCCAGAACTACCCTCCACTCACCCCCTCCTCACTGCCCTCCTCACATTTTTGTGAGGATGAAGTCATCATGGGGGAGGGGAGGAAGTTCCAGGCCTCCAAGCCTCCTTTATCCTGGAGGGCTGGGGCAGCCCTGGGGAGCGGGAGGAACAAACACAGAACACCTCCCTCCCCCATCCGCACCCCCACAACTGGGGCCCTGTTTCCTTCCACCCTAGGCTATTAACATCAGCTATATTTATGAGAAGATACAAATTTTTTTTTAATTTTACAGAATGACTTTTGAATAAGAAGGTATTTTTATGCAATTTTGCTGTAAAACACTTTATGAAGGGCATCTGGAACTATAGCTACCACTCCCCTTAGGCCCTTGGGTTAAATCATCCCTTCTTTGGGACTCAGTTTCCCTATGAATAAAATTAATGGGCAATAAATGCTGTCCAGGAGAATTTTCTGTTCTATATCTGTGCTGTCCAGCATGGTAGCCAGTGGCCACATGTGGCCATTGAGAGGTTGAAATGTGGCTGGTGAGCCAGAAGAGCTTAATATTTAATTGTATTTAATTGTAATTAATTTAAATTTAAATAGCCACGTGTAGTTACTGGTTACCAATATTGGACAGAGCAGGCAGATCTTAAACTTTTTTGAGACTCTGATTACAGTGATGAACCCCTCACTGCACCAAACTCTACCAAAGACAGCCCCCTCCAATACCATTTAGACACCCCAGGCAGGCAGGGCAGACTGCAGACTCCCTGGGGCTGGGGTCCCTCATCACTTACCTTCTTTCTGCTTTGAAAATGCGGGAGAAGTGGGGCTTTGCCTGGAGGCAGAAGAATGTCAGGGATGACCCCCGGAGCTAAGAGACCACAGTTTTAAGCCAGGACTTCTGCCCTAGCTGGTGCACCTCCCACACATCCAAAGAAAGGCAGGGAGAGTAAAAGCCCGGGTGGGTGATATTAAGGACATTCGGTCTCTTTGCTCAGTCTCTGCCTGAACTTCCTCCTGCCCTACCTCCCTGTAAACCACCAAACTGCCACTGGGCCAATTCCTCTTGGGGCACGGAACTCCACTGCAGTGTGAGGCTGTGCTCTGGAGGTGGGGCTGTGCCCTGCGCCTGCAGTGTTTGTGAACTGGGGCACTGGGAGTGGCCAGAGGCTGGGAGACTGTGCTAGTCCATTTGTGCTGCTGTAACACAATACCTGAGACTGGGTCATTTTATTTTATTTTATTTTATTTTATTTTTATTTATTTATTTATTTTTTAAAAAAGAGACGGGGTCTCACTGTGCTCAGGCTGGTGTTGAACCCCTGAGCTGCAGCTATCCTCCCGCCTCGGCCTCCCAGAAAGCTAGGATTACAGGTGTGAGCCACCGCCTGGGTCATTTTGAAACAACAGAAATTTATTTCTCATGGTTAGAGGCTGGAAAGTCCAAGGTCAAAGTGCTGGCAAGTTCAGCGTCTGGCAAGTGCAGCTCTCTGCTTCCAAGATGGCACTTTGATGCTGCATCCTCCGGAGGAGACAAATGCCATACCCTCACCCTCGCGTGGTGGAAGGGATGGAAGGGGCTCGCCCCCTCAAGCCCTTTTATAAGGCTAGTCCTTTCATGCGGGCAGAGCCCTCATGGCCTAACCACCTCCCACAGGCCTCACCTCTTAATACTGTTGTATTGGGGATTAAGTTTCACTATGACATTTGGAGGGACACAAACATTCAAATCATAGCAGAGACCTAGGCCAGAAGGGGCATTCCCTGGGCCTTCTTTCGGTTCAGCCCCTGTTGGCCTCCCTGCCCTGGAAAAGGGGGAGGTCACTGCTTTGATGCTCTGGATCTTCTGCCTCCTGCTGCCTCCTCCTGCCCCAGCATCATGCACTCACTCAGGATGCTGTCACTGTCCAGAGCCTCTGAGACTCAGGCACAGTCCCCAGTACGGAGGCCTGGGGGGTGCTCAGAGGAACCCACTTCCAGCCTTGCATGGAGGGGGCTGTCCACTCAAAGCGGGTGGAAGGGAATATTGTTCTTCCTTCTCACCCCCAGGATCCGATTACTCCCTCCCAGAAAACTCCCCACACAGACCCACTTACAGGGGACAACTTTCACCGGGACTTAACTTCCTACCCTGTGATCTCCAGGCCTGCTTTCCTGCCTCTGCCTGCCCCCTCCTCCTTCATCCCTCAGATGTCCACCCCCTTCCCCTCCCGTCTGGAAAGTGGCTGGTTTGTTCCTGCCCCCAGAGTCTCGATTTCTTTGGTTTCGGCAGAGAGGCTGGAGTGGCCAGACTCAGGCTCCAGCACTGACCACAGTGTGGGATGCAGAGGGGGAGACAGTGCTCAGGAAACCCCTTGTCTTAGTCAGGTCTTCTAGAAGCAGTGCCAATAGGCAGGCCTAGGAGTAGGGTGAAGAGAGTAAGCAGCCTTTTAAGGAGGTCTCAAGGTCGTGCAAGTGCTAAATCCTTACATTTTGTGCCTTGGGCATCTCACTTAACTCATCTTAGTCCTGGCCCTGCTAATAAGCTCCTTTTTTTTTTCAGCCTAGCTCACAGCAACCTCACACTCCTGGGCTTAAGCAATCCTTCTGCCTCAGCCTCCCGAGTAGCTGAGACTACAGGCATGCGCCCGGCTAATTTTTTATATATATATTTTTAGTTGTCCAGCTAATTTCTTTCTATTTTTAGTAGAGACGGGGGTCTCACTCTTGCTCAGGCTGGTCTAGGACTCCTGACCCGGAGCGATCCTCCTGCCTCAGCCTCGCAGAGTGATAGGATTACAGGCGTGAGCCTCCGCGCCCGGCCTGCTAATAAGCTCTTCATCTATGTTATCTGCTTTCATTCTCACAAGTAAATCTTATAGCTTCCATTTTACAGATGGGGAAACGGATTCAGAGGTCAATTTGCCAAGGTCACACCTTAGTAACGTTTTTCTGACCATAAGGCCTAAGCGCTGCACCACTAAGTTGGATTAGCCACTCACTGTAGCCTGGCCTGAGTGGGAAGCACCCTGCCCGCGATTCTCCAGAAAATGGCAAGTCCCCGAGCTCACTCAAGCTGCCGGATGGGGGCAAGTGGGCCCCCGCAGCCGCGACGGGAAGGCGCTGCGGCCAGAGCGGGCAGGAAGAGGCGCATTCCCGAGTGCGGCCACGAGATGGCGCCCCAACACCGGGCCACCGAGCTCCGGCGGCCACGTGGGCGGCCCCTAGCGGGGAGGCGAGCGCGAGGCTCTCCCGGCCGCCCACTGGCACGGGTCCCCAGCCCCCTGTGTTCTCCAGGCTTTCTGCATGCGCGATCTCCTTCCGTGCTGCCCCCCGGAGACGGACTCAGGTCGAGAAGACTTCCCAGGGTACTTGGGAGAGATTCTGCCTTCTTTCCCCCAGAAATTGTCTGTTCGCGGTGCCCAGCGCCTCCCAGGGCCTCCACAGCACTGCCTCTTCTCCCGTTCCCGTCCTGAATTCCCCAGGCCCTCCCTGTCACTCCCATTCTTTCAGCTTCTGCCAACCTTCTGAGGCAAGGACCATTAAGGCCGATTCCACAGATTTGGTGATGCAAATACATGCAAATATATGCAAATCGCCATGTAAAGGAGGCTTGCCACTGTGGTTCTAAGTGGCTGTCACAGCTTCTCTGACACCTGTTCTGAGAGACAGCTGCCCTGCCCCCTCCTGCTCCGCGTCTATCTGCTATTTGCCCCCCTTCTCCTTCTCCAAGGCTCTGGCTTCTGGCCCCCTTTCCCTCAGGGACCTTGGCTGGCTTCTGGTTACAAAGGACTCTTCTGACTTCTCTCCAAACTCCCAAGAGGGGGCAAGGAGGGAAGCACATCTTGTTGGGCACAGACTTTGGCATCTGATAATTTCACCGTTTCCTGGTTGTGTGACCTTGGAAAAGCAGTTTGACTTCTCTGAGTCTCAATTTCATCAGCAGCAGAATGGGAATAATGATAGTACTTACCTAATAAGGCTGCTGTAAAGACTCCACGCTGTTCTGCATGTGAAGTGCTTGGTACATACATAGCCTTTGAACATAGGAGCATGTGGCTATTAAGGCTATGATTGTCACTGACCCCGCTGGTCATCGTATTCTGAGGGCTGGAGCTGGGAGACAGATATGCGGATAGACATAGCCCAGGCATGTGCACATGTGGGCTCATCCCTGCACACACACGTGAACACACACACACAGCTGACAGCCTCACGCGCTGGCGGGGCACGGCACACTCGCGGGTACACACACTCAGAAACACACACACAGGAGGAGGCTGTGGGAGGTGGAATCTGAGTCATCGAGACCAGAGCTGTGGGTGGTGCTTTTGTCCTGGTTTCCGGGGCTCAGTGCTCCATTTCGAACAGGGAACTGTATGGAGGATGGCACAGCTAACCAGCCAACTGAAGGGCCAGCGGTGTGGGCCTCTTTCTCGTATTGGCCCCTTCCCCCAGACTGCCACTGTCCTGGTGCCAGCCCAGCTCTGTGTCATTTGGGCTTGACCTTTCTCTGACCCTACCCCAGCTCCACTGGGGCTCAGCAGGTGGGACAGGGCAGGCCCACTGGGGCTAGGGCTCCTAGAGCAGGCTCTCGATGACATCACAGAGCAGGTGGTGGCTGCTGCGGCTGCTCCCTGGAGGATGCCCAGGGAGCGTGGTGGACTGGCGAGGAAGACAGGGTGAGGGAGGTGGTGCACGGTGGGAGTTGAGAGCACTGCGTTGGGAATGAGGTAGACCCAGGTTCAAGTCCTGGCTCTGCCTCTGTGTGACCTTTTGCAGTTTCCTTAACCTCTTTGGGCCTCCATTTCTTTGTCAGTAGAACAAAGCCAGTCATAGCTAATGTGACTTTTCAATGAGATAATGCACATAAACGTGTACTTGGTTCGGTGCCACATGGACCGAATGTTTGTAGGTGGCCGTCATTTTGGATGGTGCCCATTGAAAGTGAGAGCTGATTCTCTGGGCGGCCCCACCCCCAGCAGTTCCTCCTCCTCCCCTGGAGCTGCCCCTCCCACTCCTCTCAGGCCTGCGGGGAAGAGGCAGTGCTACCTGGTACGTGGGGTGTCCTGGGTCCCTGTGGGCTGGGGTAGCAGCGGGCACAGGGGTTGTCCAGCTTTTCTTCCCTGGTTGGGAGATGATTGGTCAAGACAGGTAGAGTCACAGCCTTGCCAAGAGGGAAGGAAGGACACGGCTCTTCACTGTGTACCTATTATATGCCAGGTGCCATGGCGGGTGCTGCCCCGCGTGAGCTCTTCCTCAGCTCACAACAGCTCTGCGGAAGGCACTGGCATCCCCAGGGTATGAAACAAGAAGAAACAGAGTGACTTGCCCCAGGACACACCGTGGGTAAATAGAGAAACTGGGAATCAGACCGACTTCCGTGCCACACTCTCTACCTTGCCATATACGTCAGCTGCTGTGACTGAGTCACTCGGGCTCTGTGGGTGTGGCATCAGGGAGTCCCAGTTCTTTGGATGCACAGCCCCTGCCCCCAGAGCTGGCCAAGTCTGCTTGGGGCCTGGAGGGGGAGGGTCTCTGTTTCTCCAGTCTCTTGAGAGCCCGTGGGCACCGGTGGAGCTGGTGTGAGCTAATCTACTGGAAGTGTGCCCAGGTGTCATGCATTTGGCTCCCAGCCAGTGCTTATATGACATTAGGGAAGGGGCACAGGTGCATGGGACACAGGTGCATGGGGGTTGGGGGCAGGGTAGGGGCAACCTAGACACCTGCCGAAGGCTCAGTCCCATGCCATGGGTGGGGTGGGGAGAGCAGCAGATGGACAGGGTTGGGGTAGGGGCAGGGATGCTGACTCGGCTCCACAGCCCAAGGTGACTCGAGAACACGCCGGGAAGAGGAAAGTGTGCAGGAGAAGAATGGGAAGAAGAGAAGGAGAGCTAGCATGGAGGAGAAACCGAGGCAGCCCAGGGAAAGGGCAATGGGTCAGGGTGGTGGACAGAGGACGGTTAGGTGGCAGGCTTTGGGGTCAGATGGGGTGGGCTCTTGTTTCAACTCCACCACTCACATGCTATGTGGCTAAAGGCAAGAACCGTCCTTTAGTTTCTTCAGCTGCAAACAGGGTACAAATAGTGCCTGTCCCTGGAACCTCTAGTCCTCCCCCACCAGAACCGAACTTCATCTCAGCCTGCCTGCCTAGTAACCAGGCACAGGATCTTAGTCGCTGCTGGGTCCAGGAAGGACCTGCCTCAGAAGGCTCCAGGGGCGGCTCCTGCGCAGTCTACCCACACACTCACCTTTTGTCTCCAAGCAATGGTCACTTTTTCCTCTGGGCCCAAGTCTATAGGTCTGTCTGTCTTGCTCATCGGCTGAGCACCTAGCACATAGTAGGTGCTCTAAAAACATTCATGGAAAAGATGGAATGAATAATCCATGTCAGGTGGCTGATATATTGTTCAATAATTGCACCTTAGCTGATTTCATGCCAGCAAATATTTCTAGAGCATCCACCCTGTGCTAAGCAAACAAGACCAGCCCCTCTCTTCATGATCCCACAGATCAGAGCGTGAAGAGTTTAAGGCGCCAATGGGTGTTACCAAGGGACGTCCCCAAACCAGGTCCACAGGAAAAGGTGGCCAATGCTTGGAGGGCAAAACTGTGTGGTCAGGCTGGGTTGGGCAGCTGGCCCCTGGAGCCTTCTGAAGCAAGTCCTTCCAGGCCCCAGCAGTGATTAAGGTCCTTGTGGCTGGTTACTCGGCAGCCAGGCTGGAAGAGAAAGCCTGTAATTAACAAGCTGGCACTCACACAACCACATGTCAGCACGCCCAAGCGCTGGGATAGCTGTCTGTCAGTCGTAGCTGCTGGTGGAATTTTTTAGACAGCTGGGCTCAAGCCGGGAAATGAATATAAGTTACATTTCTATGCATCGTTGTTCGTGGTGGTAAAAAAAATTAATCAGTGACATAGCTGTGACACATACTCATTTAAGAGTCTACAGAGAAATGTTCATTTGTCAGAGGCAGCAAAGAAGAGATTATGTGTCAGCTGGGGAGGGGTGAAATATTTATACAATGGCTAATAAACACCGGTGTGTAAGGGGGTCAATTGATTGTGTCAGTGGCCACATGACAAATACAGCATTGAGCAGCCACGGGCACTACCCCTGTGCCCGGGGGCTCCATTCTGATGACAAATACACAACATGTTACTGTTAATGCTCCCACCAACAGCCCGCTCGGCCCTCCTTGCCGGCTGGGCAACTGAAGATTGCCGGGAAGCAGAACTCCCTTGGAAGCTGCCTACACCCAACTTCATTATGTTGAACTTGAATTTGGCAAATTACTCCCCAAATGCCAAAACAGCTGCAAAAAATATTTCTTTGTGTGTGTGCTGTTTTTTTAAAACTTCATGTTTCTGAATTTCAGAAGGCCTGGAAAATGATCGGCCTTGCTCTGTGCCTGCACCAAGACCACATCCCCTGCACTTCCCCGGCAGACCTCACCCTGGCCCAAGCTCTGCACCGCTGTGTGTTTCACAGGGGCGACGCAGGGCACATGGGTCTTTGTCCAGCCAGCCCTGTGGCTGATCTGACCTCCCTCCCTGTTCGCACAGCTGAGGCCAAGGCCCAAATTGTCCCCCAGTTACAGGAAGGAGTTCCTGTACCCCCCTGCCAGGCACAGTGATCCTTCCATGCCTGGATGCCCACCTGTCATTGCTTAAAGGAAGGGACTAGTAGTCTGGCTGGGACATCTGTCATCCCCAGGCAGGAGACCCCTGCCTCTCACCCCTCTCCAGGATCAGCCCACCAGGGGCTGCATGATTGGCCAAACTTTCCAGAAGGGGAAGAACATCATATCAGCACTGACCACTTCCAGTTTTTGACCTTTTTTTTTTTTTTGCACCCAGTTTTTGAGCTCTGATCATGTGCCAGGCACTGTGTCAGGTGCTTTACAGGCATTATTTCTTTGATCTTAAGATAACCCTTGAGGTGGGTCTAATTATCAGTCTAGCTGTATAGATGAGAAAACCAAAACCCAGAGAACTAGCTTGTCTAAGGCCTATGCTATATAGATAAAGGTGGGATTTGAACCAGGTTGATAGGACTTCAAAGCACGGCCTTCCCGGTCCTGGTTCACTGTCTGACTATGTGGGAACTATGTGTCTCATGGTTAACGTCTGCAAATCTGAATTCCCAAGCTTAAACAATTCAGATTCTAAAAGATTAATTCACCAGGAATGGTGGCTCATGCCTGTAATCCCAGTACCTTTGGGAGGCCAAGGAGGGAGGATTGCTTCAGGTCAGGAGTGTGATACCAGCCTGGGCAACACAGTCAGACCCCATCTCTACATAAAACATTAATTAATTAAAATTAAAATAAAAAACAAACTAAAAGATTAATTCAAGTTTAAGATTATAAACTTCTGCAGGCATGGGCTGTGTCCCAGACTCGGCTCAGAACATTCACCCCAGCAAAACTGGGCTGATGCTGTCTCTTGTCTTAACTGGGGCAGATAGAGCCACTTCCAATCTCCAAAGTGTCCCCCACCATCCCAGTTTAGAAACTTGGGTGTTGTCACCCCTCCAGAGACTTAGAGAAGTCCCTCCCACTCCCCTGCACCTGATCCCAGCCTCCAGCCTGCTGTCAGTTGCTGTAATATCCCATCATTCCTGCGACATCCAACATCCGTCATTTGATTTGGGATGGGATGACACTCTGAGAAAACAGTTGCAGATGAAATTTCACACATATCTGTGAATGTGGAGATTACAGATAAGCACACGTTGCAACTTGTTTTTCCTTTTCAAAATGAGATTCTTCCTTTACACCAGGTTGTACTCCACCTTAGATTTCCCACTGTGGGGCTGTTAATAATGATAATTTTAGTGAGAGTGATAATCACAGAGGTTGTACTTACTGAGTGTTTATTACATGTTAAGAGTTTTGTGTACTTTTTTTTAATCCTCACAACCCCATTTTACATAGAAAACTAAGAACCAGAGAGATTAAATAATTTGCCCATGGATGCATAGCTAGTAGAAGCTGGGATTTGAACATAGGAGTACCAGCTGCAGAGACCCTAAACTCTTACCCATTAGGGCCTTAGTTCAATCCTATTGCACAGGAATAGCTCCTCCCAGCCCAGCCCCTGGTTTCAGCCACATGGAACTATGCTAGCTCTCTAGCTGGTCTTGCACTCTTTCACCTCTGGACCTTTGCAGATGCTGTTCCCGCTATCTAAAATGCCCTTCCTTCTGGTACCTCACTGGGGACTGCTAGGGGGAGCCTTGGCTCTCACACCTCACCCCACCCACCAACCCCCAGGCCTGTGGAGGCTTCCCTGAGCTCAGCCAAGGGTGCCCAAAAGGCTGCCCTCCCAACATCCCCACAGCCTGTGGGGCTGGCGCAAAGGCTGTAGCACCAGAGGTGACTGGAAAGACCCTGCACTAGAGTAGACAGCATCCCCAGTGCCAGCCCCGCCCCAACAGCACACAACCCTCACCCCGCCTTTCTCCTCCCTATTGCTGTCTCAGCCTAACTGCCTCCCTTAAAGTGTCCCTGAACAAGCCCTGTTCTCTCTAGCCTTTGGCTCCTTGTGCTTGGAACATTCTTTCCTTTTCCTTCCTTGCTGCCTGCTTCCTACTCATGCTTCAAGTTTCATCTTGGGTGCCCATTCAGGAAGCCCTCCTAGATTTCCCCAGCCTGGACTGGCTGCCTAGAGCAAGAGACTGAAGCACTGTTCACTATGGTATTCCTGATGTCAGGCACAGAGGAAGGCCTCCTGACAGTTTGTCAAATGAACAGGCGAATGAATGAGTGACCTGGGTCTTCAATGACCCTAGACACCAAGGAAGAGGTTCTGGAGGTTAGGTCTGGGTACAGCCCTCAGTTAAACCACAGAGAACCTAGGGGTAGGAATTAAAGTCTGAGATTGTTCAAACAGACTAGGATTGTATCCAGGGTCTCAATAGCCTGTGTGATTCAAGGCAAGTTACTTCACTTCTCTGAGCTTTCACCACCTCGTCTGTAACATGGGGGCTAATAAAATTGCCAATATCATAAAGTTGCATGGGGAGTTAAATGAGATAATTCAAGTTGTGTATATATATACACACTCAACAAATATTTGTTGCTGTTGTTGCTAAGAGACTGGAGTGGGCAGAAGAGCTAGAAGGGTTTGCATTCTGTAGGCCTCCAGGCCTCAGCCTCAAGATCCAGGGCAAGGGGACAATTAAGAGCCCTGAACCACCAGGAACCTGCATGTAGGGCCCCACTCTGGCCCCCACAGGCTGTGTGACCTCAGACAAGATTTTTCCTCTCTGAGTCTTGGTTTTCTCCCCTTCAAAATAAGGACATTAATTCCCTTCCCAGTAACTACCCAATAGGATTATTGTGGGAGATCATATGAGATAATACATATAAAAATGCTTTGAAATGTGCTCAGGGCTGTATAAATACAAGGGATTATGGTTATCTACAGGCCGTTTGTAGGGGCTTAATTATTAGTCAGCATTCACAGGCACGGCAGCTTTGGAGCAGCCCTGCATGCATTTTCTTGGCGGTTCCTTAGCAGGAAGGGCCCCATGGAGAAACTGAGGCTGGGTTGCCAGCATGTAACCAGGGGCCTTTGGCAGTAGAGGGTGGGTTGGGGAGGAGGTGCTGAGATGGGGCAGTGTTGGTGGTTCCACCCCAGCCTGATCCCCAGTTTTAGGACCTCCAGCCACTCTTGCAGAGGTGAGAGTCTGCAGGAAAGGAGACAGAAACTCCTTGGCTTCAGGTGTGAAGCGCTTTGGATGATGCCAGGGGTGGCTCTTCTGGGTTTGCTCCTGGCAGCTCCTCAGGCTGGAGGAGCTGGAGACAGGCACCAGCCGGTGATGACTCGGCATTTGCTAGACTTGGCTGGCTGGCGGGGGAGAGAGGTGCCCAGCCGCACTGTGCTTGCAGACCCAGAGCCGTGTTCTTTGGAGGGCGGAAAGGCGGTGGGCCCAGGGTGCCCAGGGCCAGGCCTGCCCTCAGGAGTTCAGAGCGGGGACATTGGTGGCTCCACTCTTCATCAGCGAGGAGAAACCAAGGCTGAAGGGGCCTAGGGCATGGCCTGCAAGTGGATGGCTATGGAGGAGGGAGATGGAAAGAAGAGGGCTAGAGGAGCAAAGACCAAGCCCTGAGACACCAGAAGTCATTTCTCTGAAGATGGGGACCGAGGGTCAGTGGAAGGGACTAAAAAAGGAGGCATGGCGTCCCAGTGCCATCATCCTTTTATCCACTCGTTTAAGATATTTCTGGAGCACCTAGTACATGCTGATACTGAAGATAGAGCAGTAAACAAGGAGCTGCCCCTGCCCTTGTGGAGTTTAGAGTCTAGCAAAGGAAACAGACCCAAACGTGGACATTTCAAAGGGAAAGTACAGGAGGCTTCAGAAGGGGAAACAAGAGGCTCCGGCCAGCTCCTGCAGCAGGGAAAGCCTTTCATGAGAAGTGAGGTTTGGGCTGAGCTGTAGGGAGACAACTGGGTGGAGTCAATTCAATTCAACAAATATTTATTGATCATTTACTATTGATGAACCAATAGACAAAGTCCTTGTCCTCAAAGGGTTAGAGTTTAGAAGGGAAAAGAGTCCCAGAAAAAAGGAATTGCACATACAAAGGCAGAGGAAGAGAGACCAAGTCTATCATAGGAGCATAGAGAGCTCACAGATGAGGCAGCAGATGAAAGACAGGCAGGAGTGGAGAGAGCCCAGAGCCATGCTAGGGTGTTTGGGGACTGTCTGGGGCACTGCAGGGCGCTCAGATTTGCATGTTTGCAAGGCCACTCTCAAGTGTCCATTGGCACCATGGCAGATGAGAGGGTGCATGTGGCAGCCTCTGTCCCACATTCCCCACTATGAGGCTGATCGAAGGCAGGGCGAGTGTATCTAGGCTGCACGGTCTGAATGGCTGTCTGAGACTGAGTGTGTCTGTCACTGACCAAATGCAGGAGCGACCGAATGTGTGCGTCTGCCTCACGCCTCCTCACACCTTTATTAGGCACTGGTGAGCTGGCTGTGGATCGACAACAGTCCCTGGAGTGGGCCTGGCGCCTCTGTCCATCTCAGTTTCACAAGAGACCTCTCCAGGAAGCAGAGCCAGGACTCCCACTCCCATTTTACAGACAATGATATTAGTAATAATAGCTGAGGTTACTGAGTGTTTACTGTACACAGGCTCTGCACATCTATTCCCTCACTGAATACACTCGCAACCACCCCATTTTTTACAGATGAGATGTGTCTAAGTAACTGCCCAAGGGCACACAGCTTCTAAATAGCAAAGCTGGGACCAGAACACTTTTCTCCTCACCACCTGTCCCTTGTCCTGGGCCATCTCAGCCTCTCCTTCCTCCTTTCATTGCTCCCATTAGAACTGCTGGAACAGCCCATCTGCTGAGCTCAAATTGTAAACTTTGCCCCTGCATACCCATACCCCCACACCCTGGCTGCAGCCTAGCCTTGAGGGCGGTGCTCCTGAAATCCTGAGCGACTGATGCCTGAATGCTGCAGGCTCCTGCCTACCAAAAGCACTGGCACTCCCTTAAATCTTCCCACAGCCAGGACCCCTCCCGCCTCCATCTCAGAGCCTCACTTGGTCAGAGCGGCCAGGGGAGGCAGGATCGATGTGCAGAGAACTCGGTAATAATCCCAGCGCAGGCAGCCAGGCTGCTGTATAAAGACAGATTAAAAACTCATCGGGTTGAGATGAGGAAATAATTCAGCCGGTTGGCCACAGTGGGAAAGCCTGGGGCTGCAGGTGCTAGTGGTAGTGCATGTGAGGGGCGCGGGGTGCCAGGGATGGGAGCCGCTCCTGGCCTTGGGAATCTGCACTCCCCCACTGAGTTCCACCCCCAGAGCCACCTTCCTTTGTTGCCTGCCTTGAAGCCAAGGCTGACAAATCCCGATCCCCCAGGGAGCAGTGAGGGGGAGGTAGGCTGAGAGAAGATGCGAGAGCGCAGTTGCTGCCTAGCTCCACACCCTGGTTTATTTCCTCCGCAGCACTGAAATTATTTTGCTCATTTATTTGTTTACTTGTGTGCTGTCTCCTCACCTAGACTATAAGCCCCACGTGGCCAGGGACCTGTTCATCTGTGCACTGCAGTATCTCCAGCCCCCAGCTTGCAAGACGGACTTCGTAATAATTGTTGAATAAATGAATACAAGGATTGGAATCCTGGCTCTTGCTACGTCAAGACCTCGCTGGGCCTCCTTTCCCTTAGCTGTGAAATGGGCACGGCAGTGTCTTCCAAAGATCTCAGCCAGCGCCTGGCTTCTAGGAAGCGCCCCAGAAAGGCTTTCGTTAAACTGATTGCAGAGGAAAATGGAAACCGTGTCTGACACGCGAGGCGCCATCAGGGGGCGCCCTTGTGCAAGGCGCTCGGCGCGCTGAGCCTGCCGCAGGCTCCGGGGTGAGCGCATCCAAGGCTGCCCCCGCTCCCCGCCCCCACCTTTGGGGGCTCTACCCCCTCCCCTCGCCGTCCCGTTCGCACGCCCACTCTCACTCCGCTCGCGTCCCAGCTCCAGGGACCGTCTCCGCAGCCCCGTGCCCACCCCCACCCCCCGCCCGGCCCAGACTTCTTCCGCCCACGCGGCCCCATATGCTGGGAAGAGCCTCCCACTCCCCATCTGTCAAGCCACTTCCTTGCCCCCATTCCCGGCTCCGTCGCGGTCTCCTCCTCCAGGAAGCTCGTCCTGATTGAGGGGCGGGGGAGGGCCAACATCGCCGGATAAACGCCCCCTGTCCGCGCTGCCCTAACCACCCGGCTTGGGGGCAATGCCCGCTGCCCCGTGCAGACGACCCCCGTGCCACGCTCTGAGCCTCGCGTCAGGGTTTGCGAGCAGACGCGAGAACTCTCTGTGCGCCTCGGACCCGTGGGAATCTCCGCCGAGGAGGGGCGTGGTAGGGCCTGCGAGGACCCCCTCGGGTCCGGCCCAGCTGCGGGGGGACCGGAATGCCGGGCATCGCCCCGCCGGGGACACAGGGCCGGGGCAGCACGGTGCAGAAGAACCAGGCAGCTTTTCTAGCCCGAAGGACCGGTTTCATTTCGCAGATTGATTATTGCTGCGTGTGTGTGTGTGTGTGTGTGTGCTTGGGCGTTGTTAGTTTTTTTAAAAATGTACCTTGCTTGTCTAATGAATGTTTGATTGCACCTACATCCGGAGGCTGTTTTAATGAAAGGTGAAGTCTCAGAGAGGGAAATAAATAAATAAAGGATCGCTCCCCGTCCCGCGGCTCCTCCTCCCCCAGCAGCTCCGCGTCCCCAGCTGTCTCTGAAGCCGATGCCCTCGCGGAAGAATTCTGTTCCTGTTCGAATGTTCTGAAGTAAATGATGCTGCTCTCCCGGGGAAATCACACCCTTCAGTCGGTCAATCCCGGGCTCTTATTAAGGGTGGGAAGGGGAGATGAATGAGGAAAGGGATTGGGGGAGAGGGGAGAGGCTGTCCTCTCTCGCCTGCGGGCTGGCCAGGGTTGTGCTCACTTGGGGAGGGAGCGCCCACTCTGTGCCAGGCTTGTGCTGAGCGCTGCGGACACAGGTCAACGCCAGTGTTACGAGTTCAATTCATCAGCTATATGTTTAGCATCCCAGTACCACACTCGGACCCTGAGGACTTTACTCAGCCTCAGACAGCCTCAGTTTCCTCACCTGTAAAATGGAGATAGTAATTATATTTATCTCATCGTTGTGTTGGGAGGAATAAATGAGAGTGCGTGTGAAGTGCCTACCTAGCACTGTGCCCGGCACCGAGTAGGCGTTCAGTGCATGCTAGCTAGTGTTATCTGCTGTGGAGGGAGTCGCGTACGGGCTGTGAGGAGGCAAAGTGGTGCAACACAGACCTAGGAGATGATTAGAGGGTGGTGAAAAAGTGCATCCCTCTTAGAGGCAGAATGTTGGAGGTTAGGCTCTGTGCTATTCACCAGTCAACAGATAATTACAATGGGAAAACAGCTGTGAGACAGGTAGACCTGGTCTCTGTGCACAGAGCTCACGTCTAGTGGGGGAGACCCAGGTTCACGAAGGTACTGCCCACAGGGTGGGCACAGTTGCAACCAAGCAAGCACAGGCAACTGGGAGCACAGAGGAGGGGCAGCTCACCCAGCCTGGCTTCCCAGAGGAAGACAACTTAGCCAGACAAAGATGTGGATGGTGAGGGGTGAGATGTGTGAGGGATGGGAGGGAGAATGTTCCCAGCCCGTGGAATTGCCTGTTGGAGGGCACAGCGGTTAAGAGACTGAAGTCATGGCTGATTGTAGAACGGAAATTTCAATCTTCCATGGTGGTTAAAGAAACAGCTTTGGAATCAGATGCCTGGATTCAAATTCTGGGTCTGTGATTTACTAGCTGTGTGACCTTGGTCAAGTTACTTAACCTCTCTGTGCCTCACTTTCCTCTTCTGTAAAATGCTTATATTAATAATAAGGGGTTAATGGTAGTCCCCATTTCATTGGATTGCTGTGGAGAATGACTAAGATAGCATCTGTAAAGTGCTTAGCCCAGGCCTGGCATGAGGTTAGCATTCAATAACTGTTAAGTAGTGTTATTCTTCCCTGTTGCTGAAGATTAGACCACGGCATGGGGAGGGTGAGAGGTGAGTAGGAGGCTCAGATCATGAAGGACTTTATAATCCGCGGTAAGAGTTTGTACAAACCTAAGAGCAATGGGGAACTAGTGGAGTGACAAGGTGAAATCTGCAGTCATCCTTGGCGTCATTCCTACCTCCTCTTTTTCATACCCCACATGCAGTTCATCAGCAAATGTTATCAGCTCTACCTTCATAACTCATCCAGTATCTACCACTTCTTACCACCTCCACAGACGCCACCCTGGTCTGAGCCGTCGTCATCTCTCTCCTGCGTTGCTGCAATGGCTTCCTAGCTGGTCTCCTTGCTTCTACCCTTGTCCTCCTGCGGTCTATTCTTCATGCAGCAGGTAGAGGGGTCCTGTTAAAACATGAGCCAGATTGTGTCATACCTCCGCTCAAACCCTCCACTGGCTCAGCATCTCACTCAGGGTGAGAGTCGAGTCTTTCTTTATAATGGCCTACAGACCCTGCAAGGTGTGGCCTTCTGCCAGACCTCCTCCTCTTCTCTCACTCCCCTAGCCTTGCTGGTCTCTGTGCACTTCCTCAAACATGAGCCTGCCAAGCACCACCCCACCTTAGGATTTTGCACTTGCTATTCCATCTGTCTGGAATAGCTCCAGGTAACAGCGAGGCTCACTCCCTCACTTCTTTCAGATGTCTGCTGGTGAGAGCTTCCCTCCCCACCCTGTATGATAACAAGCCCATATCCTGCCTGAGTACTCCTCTGCTTTGTTTCTTTCCATTGCAATTATCACTATCTAATACTGTATATTTACTTGATTATTTACCATTGGTCCCTCACCTCCCCATTGTAATATAAGCTC